>NC_088866.1:46202332-46344832 GCF_032884065.1 Artemia franciscana | reverse complement strand
CCCTTTTCATACACGGAATAATTTATGTTTGTTTTAAGTTTTAATGTTGATCCTTACTTTCTGTTGGAAAAAACTTTTTTTTATTTATTATCACATAATAATCATAGTTATGAAACTACTTAAGGTAAAATTAGCTAGAAAATAACACAAACAAATTATTGCTAATATTGACCATTATTTTACAAAATTCGAACTTTAGCGTAAAGAGCGAGGTATTGACGAGGGGGCGAACTTCCTCATATACGTAATATAAGGAGGTTCGCCCCCTCTTCAATACTTCGCTCTTTACGCTAAAGTTCGAATTGGTATCTAATTCTTTAAGAATGACCCCTGAATCACAAAGGCCGTTTAATCGGTTAAACAGCTATTTTGAAATTACTAAAAATATTTCAGCATAAACAGCGAGGAGTAAAATTAATGTTACTCCTTACTTTCGGTAGAAAAACTTCTTTTTTTTAATATAATTTCTGATCGTCTTTTAAATAATGCTGGGATATCCACTGCTCCCTTCATAGATATTATTTTCATAAGAGATATTATATTATCACAAAGGCCGTTTAATCAGATTAAACAGATCTTTTGAAATTACTAAAAATATTTCAGCATTAACAGCGAGGAGTAAAATTAATGTTACTCCTTACTTTCGGTTGAAAAACTTGTTTTTTAATTCAATTTCTGATCGTCTTTTAAATAATGCTGGGATATCCAGTGCTCCCTTCATAGATATTATTTTCCCCCATGAAAAATTCCTCAGTGCAAAATCCTTCCACGTAATCCAACCCCCCCCCCCCCCAGAAATCCCACCACAGTCCCCAATGAAAATGTTTGTATCTGTCTGTACTAATAACAAACGCTGTATATAAACAACGGGCTAAGTTCATAGCTTCCGGCAAACCTTCCACCTGGGACTGGGGGGGATGAAGTCGTCCTCAAAGACATAGCTATTAGATATTTCGACTATGCTGAACAAAATGGTTACCTAAAAATTTTGGACCAGTGACTTTGGGAAAAAATGAGCGTGGGAGGGGGCCTAGTTGCCCTCCAGTTTTTTTGTCACTTAACAAGGGCACTAGAAATGTTCATTTCCGTCCGAATGAGCCTCCTCACGAAATTCTTGGACCACTGGGTCGATACTATCACCCCTGGGAGAAAAAGCAAAAAAAAAACATCAAATTAACACGCATCCGTGATCTTTCCTCTGGCAAAAAATAAAAAATTCCGCATTTGTGCAGATAGGAGCTTGAAACCTCTACAGTAGGGGTTCTCTGATACGCTGAATCTGATGGTGTGATTTTCATGGTGTGATTCTACGACTTTTAAGGGGTTGTTTCCTCCTTTTTTCAAAAATAAGGCAAATTTTCTCAGGCTCATAACTTTTGATGGGATTGATTAAACCTGATGAAACTTACATACTTAATCAACATAAAAATACGATTCTTTTGATGTATCTATTGGTATCAAAATTCTGTTTTTCACAGTTTTGGTTACTATTGAGCAAGGTCGCTCCTTACTTACAGTTTACCACGAACTGTTAGAAAAAGTGCGACATTAAAAATCCATTATTTCTCATAAAAAACAAGCATTATTTTGAAATAATTGTTTTATCTGCGTTTGTCTTCATTTATGTTTATTATTGTAAGCTTTGATGACCACACTGCCTTTCCATCATTCGAACAAAAAGGAACCAGCATGGAATTAAGAATGTTTCGGGGAAATTTTATCTTAGCTGAACTTTTGTGAATTGATGATATTAAAGCTCTGTTAATTTTAGCTTTTTAGATAGTTTTTTCGATCGAATAGCTTTTTGATCCTGAAATTTTAACGGTTTTATTCCCCTTTATTCGTAATTTTTTATTTATTGCTTTGTTTTAGTTTATTCCGCCTTTTTGAAGATGACTATTGGTCATGCAGCCGAAATATCCGCTTAGTTTTATTCTCAGCATCAATGTCTTCAAAATAAGCTCTCATTTCATATTATGTCAATAGTGTATATTTTTCTTTTCTTTGTTTTTTTCATGCTCCTTCTTTTCGTCTATTGCTATCTATTCTATCTATTGTTTTGTTTTAGTTTATTCCGCCTTTTTGAAGATGACTATTGGTCATGCAGCCGAAATATTCGCTTAGTTTTATTCTCAGCATCAATGTCTTCAAAATAAGCTCTCATTTCGCTTTCATTTCATATTATGTCAATAATGTATATTTTTCTTTTCTTTGTTTTTTTTCATACTCCTTCTTTTCGTCTATTGCTATCTATTCTATCTATTGCTTTGTTTTAGTTTATTCCGCCTTTTTGAAGATGACTATTGGTCATGCAGCCGAAATATTCGCTTAGTTTTATTCTCAGCATCAATGTCTTCAAAATAAGCTCTCATTTCGCTTTCATTTCATATTATGTCAATAGTGTATATTTTTCTTTTCTTTGTTTTTTTCATGCTCCTTCTTTTCGTCTATTGCTATCTATTCTATCTATTGCTTTGTTTTAGTTTATTCCGCCTTTTTGAAGATGACTATTGGTCATGCAGCCGAAATATCCGCTTAGTTTTATTCTCAGCATCAATGTCTTCAAAATAAGCTCTCATTTCGCTTTCATTTCATATTATGTCAATAGTGTATATTTTTCTTTTCTTTGTTTTTTTCATGCTCCTTCTTTTCGTCTATTGCTATCTATTCTATCTATTGCTTTGTTTTAGTTTATTCCGCCTTTTTGAAGATGACTATTGGTCATGCAGCCGAAATATTCGCTTAGTTTTATTCTCAGCATCAATGTCTTCAAAATAAGCTCTCATTTCGCTTTCATTTCATATTATGTCAATAGTGTATATTTTTCTTTTCTTTGTTTTTTTCATACTCCTTCTTTTCGTCTATTGCTATCTATTCTATCTATTGCTTTGTTTGAGTTTATTCCGCCTTTTTGAAGATGACTATTGGTCATGCAGCCGAAATATTCGCTTAGTTTTATTCTCAGCATCAATGTCTTCAAAATAAGCTCTTATTTCGCTTTCATTTCATATTATGTCAATAGTGTATATTTTTCTTTTCTTTGTTTTTTTCATGCTCCTTCTTTTCGTCTATTGCTATCTATTCTATCTATTGCTTTGTTTGAGTTTATTCCGCCTTTTTGAAGATGACTATTGGTCATGCACCCGAAATATCCGCTTAGTTTTATTTTCAGCATCAATGTCTTCAAAATGAGTTCTCCTTTCGCTTTCATTTCATATTATGTCACTTGTGTATATTTTTCTTTTCTTTGTTTTTTTTCTTCTTTTCGTTTTGCTCCTTCTTTTCGTTTTGCACCACAGTTTTTGCGACAAACTAAAGTAACAATAACTAGAACCTAAAAAATAATGTACAAATCTGTTAGTAAAAAAGTGAGAAAAAATAAATCATTATTAGCATGAAATAAAAAACCAAGTTTTTTTTTACTGAAAGTACGAAGCAACATTAAAACTTAAAATGACTAGAAATTGCTACGTATATGAGGGGGATTAATTCTCTACTACACATCACTCTTTAGGCCTACGAGAAAGTTGTTTAGCACTTTTCAAAAATATTCTTATAGTTCTAATTAAACAAACATTGTGTTTCAGGAGTCGTTCTTAAAAAATTGGGACAAAATTCAAACTTTAGTATAAAGAGCGGGGTGTTGAAAAGAGGGGTTACCCCGTCATATACGTAATAATTTCTTTTCGTTTTAAGTTTTAATATTGCTCCTTATTTTCAGTTGAATCTTTTTTTTTTATTTAATTTCTGATCGTAAATAATGTCAGGAAAGTCTGGCTCCACTTCTACGGAAAAAAACCCTACTCATCACTGATATTTAGATAGACAATTCAATCCTAAAGAAAATTTATCTCTGAGAATTACCCTTAACATCACCACGCACAAAATTGATTCGACAAGGAGAAAGCAAGACATAAGAAGGATTTCGTACAGGATTTCTGGCAAATTCCACCGGTGTAGAATCTCCCCTGAAAAATTCACCCACAGGAAAATTTCCTCCCCACGAACCCCCTCCCCGGAGGGAAAATTGTTCTCCTCCATCCGAAAAATGTATGCATACTTCCCACTAACAAATATTATACTTAAACAATGGGCAAAATTCATAGCTTAGAGACCTTTCCCCAGCAGCTATGGGGGTCATGTTATCTCCAAAGGCATAGTTATTCGGCTTTTCAACTATGCTGAACAAAATGGCTACCTCAAAATTTTATCAGACAATTTTGAGAAAAAAGACGTAGGAAAGAGCCTACTTGCCTCCGATCTTTTTCGTCCCTTAAAAGGGAGATAAGAACTTTTAATTTTCATTTGATTGAGCCCTCTCTTGACATTTTAGGACCAATGGGTCGATAAAATCACCCCTGGGAAAAACAGACAAAAAAATAAATAAACACACATCCGTGACCTTTCTTCTGGCAAAAATACAAAATTTAACATTTATGCAGGTAGGAGCTTGAAACCCCCACAATAGGGTTCTCTGATATGCTGAAGCTGATGATGTTATTTTCATTAAGATTATTTGGCTTTCAGGGGGTGTATCTCCCTTTTTTCAAAAATCAGGCAAATTTTCTCAGGCTCGTAGCCTTTGATGGGTAAGACTAAACTTAAGGAAACTTGTATATTTGGAATCAGCATAGAAAGCTAATTCTTTTGATACATCTATTGCTATCAAAATTCGTTTTCAGAGTTTCGCTTACTACTGAGCCTTGTCGCTCCTTACTTACAGTTCGTTACCACAAACTGTTTGGTATTGCTTTTATAAATGAACATTTTTATTTTATATACCTCTAAGTTATAGTAACAAGATCATTCAGGCCAAATGTGGAGCTACTAATTTCGACCTTTTATTGGTATTCAAAATTGTAGTAATTAAAATTACGATCATTCCGAGTTTCCCATTCCTGAGCAACGCCACGCTGTCAGAGGCACTGGTAAATAAAAATAGCACCAGGAGTGGAGCTAGCAGTCTTTCAGTTAGCTTATTAGAGTTTCAGTTTTTTACAGTTGAGTTAGCAGTTTTAGGAGTTAAAGCGCCAGAGTGTCCTCTCTTTGTAGTGCCTTATATTACGCTGCATTATATTCATCAATTACACCAATGTGAAATATAATCAATTCAGCAATATAGTTAACAAAGATTTAACTGTCATAATAAAAAGGTAATTATACAATTAATTGACTAACATTAATTATTATTAGTTTAGCTTAATTAATAAAATAGCATTCTTACAATTCGTGACCTGAGGGCAAAATTATCCTATTCCGTAAATAGTCAAAATTTGAATAATTTTCTGCCATTTAGTTTTTTTTTTTTTTTTTTTCTTGTCTTTCAAAGTACCCATGTGGGATCTTTGTAGAATCCTAAACAACAGTCCTGTTGTTGTAAATAAGTCCTGGTTGAACTTCCCTGAAGTAATGATGCTAGGACTGTCTTTAAAAGGTTTTAGTTTTAAAGATCGTATTTTAATGTGAGCTTATTTTATATATTTTTTTTTTCTTGTCGCAGAGGACGGCCCTTGGATATAGGGTAAAAATATTTATTTGAAGTTCGCATTGCATTGTCTTTTAAAAAAAAATCCCAATCGTTCTACTTGTTATTTATCATGGAAAAGCAGTGCGGTCTTCGTCACTATTCTGTAGGATCCTCTGTTGCTTAGCGACAAAAAATTCAGTTTTGTTCTAATCAACAGGTCAGCACTTTTCCTCCGATTGAAATTATTCTACCTATCTTATTTGTTTTCACTATTAATAAAGACTAAAGAAAAAGAATGAAACTGAATCAAGCAGGAAAAAAAATATGGGGCGTTAAGAAAAAGGCTCGAAATATTTAATTACGTTTTTCCAGCACTGAGTTTTCGAGCAGTGGGACTATTTAACACTTTGGTCACGAATTAATTGATATTGATATACTTCTGCAACAATAAAGACAAGGTCCTTACCTTTACTCGACCTAGGTAAAGTATTAGCAATACTTTCAAGCTCCTGGATTCGACATTCTAGGTGACTCTGCTTCTGTTTTGTCTCTTCTTCCCGTTGCGCCTGCGTAACTCGAATGGACGCCAGCTCTCCCTCGAGTCTCAATCGGGCTTCATAAAGCTCGTCGCGTTCAGTAATAATTTGCTGCAGTCGAGACTCCATCTCTAGCTGTTTTGTGAAGCCATCTTGCTCCAATAGACTCAATTTTTCGTGGATCTGAAATTCAAAAGACATACTTTCGTTAAGTAAACACGCACGTTTAATTTCCTACCAAGAGCATTAGAGCCTCTTGCTTAGTGCATTATAGCAAAGGATTCTAGTTTAGCTATTGTGTGTCAAGTTGTAGTCAAATCGTTGTTGTTTTTTGTTGTTGTTTTTTAGGGGGGGGGGGGTATTAGAAAAACGTGGAACAGTTTTCAAATATAACCAAATTTTGCATTTCTCTTTATCTTTAACAAACATCAAAAACAAGAAGAAAAATAGGGAATCCATTTCACAAAACAGTGGAAATTTAATTTGAATGAATATTTCGGCCCTATGTCCAAGGGCCGTCCTCAGCAAAACATACATATATAGAAAAAGAAAATCTTATAACAGCATACGACCAATAGAAATATTCATTTATATTAGACTTCCACTGTATTGCAAAAAGAATCCGCTATTTTTCTTCTTGTTTTTGATGTTTTATATGGAAAGGCAGTGCGGTCTTCGTCGCTATTTACGTCTCTTTGTCTTCTAGGGGGAGGGAGGAGGAAGATGGTGAGACCCCCCACCCACTGGGCGCCCTTCGACAGCATAAGGAACGATTTCACAAGGAGAACAAGGATAGTTATTACTACGCGTTTAAACAGAAATTGACAGAAATATCGAAATTTGCTGGGAAAATCACAATTTTTTCTTAAAAGATATTTCATCATGACAAAATAAGAAAACGGGATTGCTTAAAAAGCTCAAATGTTGTTTAGGAAGAGAAAAACACCCTGTAACACAATTTCACTTTGAATGACTTTGAATTTCTGAAATATAAAAAATGACTGAAATACAAGAAAAAAATTCACAATCTTAGCAATTCAATCATATAAAAAGAGTACTGAAATTGAAAAAAAAACTTTGCTAAATGAATTTGAATAAGTAAAAAAAATGAAATACTTATTCAATTTTTTTAAACTTTAATGCTCCATAATTTCAACAATATCAAAACATTGAATAAAATAAAAATTAACACAAATAAAAGAGAAAAAACAGTTTGAAATGAAAAATGATGGACTTACATGCGCCACCTCGTCTTCTAGCTCTGCAACCTTTTCAAGTGCAGCTGTTTTCGTCTCACTATCTTCCATCAGTGCAGCCACGTCAAAGACATTATCCAGATAGGCTGAAATCTGAGTTTGCAGTTCCTCACTTTCGTGATGTTTTAATCTCTCTAGGGCTTCGTCTAGTCCTAGTTCAGTGAAGGCATATTGAAGATGAACACGGAAATTTACGTCTTCCACGGAATGAACAATTATGTTTATAAATTGAAGACAGGCGACCTGTAAATTAAATTTCAAAATCAAGTAAGAGGAGTTTTAGTGCGGATTTCAATCTTGTCGAATAATTATATCCAACAACATTAAACAATTGATAGTTATTGACTAGTATTTTATAATATGTATATAAATAAACAAACCGATTATTTAGCTGTTTTGATAATTTGAACAAATATTTTTTTTTTCATACACACAAGGACATATGACGTCCTTGGTCGTATGTGTAGCGCTGTTGCTCTGTCTCACGTATTGTTCCCGTCCCTCCTCTTCCGAAATTTCAGACCTTCTGATCTTTCGCCCATTAAATTTTCTTATTTTAAATTTTGTAAATGATTGTTTTAAAGCTTAATGTGAAGGATCCTGTAGTCTGTATAAAGAAAAATATAAAAAATTTGAAGATAAGGCGAAAATTAACCTTTTAGGTCACAATTTATTTCCGTTTTTAGTAACAGTTCTGGCTCTTCATGATTTATAGGCTAAACTATTTAGCAAGTGTTTTTGTATCTTTTTTTCTCTCTCTCTCTCTTTTTAAGTATTTGATCAATATTGATAGGTTTTGGTTGTAAGTGTTATCATTTGTTTTTTCTTTATATTATATTGTAGCGAACTCCTCATTTTTTGAGGGAAATAAAGAAATAAATAAATAAATAAAAATTCTTCTATTTACATTATTTTTTTACTTCTGTACCATTCTTATACATGTACTTCTCCTTTTTCTGTTGTTTTGTTTTATTTTATACTATTATTCTGTGTTTCTGTATTCCATTTTCTATCCTATGTCCCTTTCTTTTCCAAACATAACTATTTTTTATAATTTCATGCTTTCGATTCTACTCAATACTATAAATTTTTTATAAAAAATATTCTACTCTATAATTCTACATTCCAATTTTACTTCATAATGCTAGACCTGACATCCATAGTTTAGGTAAACTTATCTACCATTGCCATCTACCATTATTATATAATATTAGTCAGGTTGTCCTCAGAGGATATATCCTATTTTACTAGTATTGTATTCTCCTTTCCTTTTATATCTTTTTTTTCTGTTGCGTTAAGCGAGCACATACGTAATTTAATAATTATTGTCTATTTCTATGCCTCCTCAAATATTATATTTTATGAATAATTATATCATTTTCTAATTATTGATATAGTTAACCACAAATATATTAAAATTTATTACTCCTAGATTTGGTGAAGCCAAACTGGTTCCTCGCATTGGCTTAAAACCAGTAAGGCATACAAGTCTAAGGAACATCTATAAAGGTTGTAACACTGGAATCGAACGGCTTCAACAAATCGTTGGGTAGAGCATTTTTTTAAAGAAAGAAACAGCATTGTTCGACCTGTATATTCATTAATCTTCGCGCCCATTTTCAAAAAACTACAAAGTTAATTCATGTGGCAAGCATCCACATATGTTGTAAGTGTTTCTATAGATTGAATACAAGCATCCAGATGTGTGGCAGGTCCAAGTTAAAATCCAATTGGCCATTTCCTGCGATTAGGTGTGTCAAGGGGAAGTTAAAAGGGAGGGGCACACACCCCGCGTCCTCATTGATAGCCAAGTTAGCGTCATAGTAGGATATATTAAATCGATATATTTTATAAATTGGATAGAAATATACAGCAAGCATTCAGAACTGCGGTAACAACTACTACTACTAACAACTTGAAATCTATTCAAGGCCTCCTTCTTTACACCCTCCCAGGAACTTCCCAGTTCCTTTAAATATGTCTTTACGACATCCTCCAAGTTAAACTCCAACTGGCCACAAACTAACTCAAAGTTTAAACCAGCTCGGCTTAATTTCTTTTCAGTTGATAATTAGTTAGCCTTTTTGACCAACGCACAATATAAGCATATAATATATTAGGTATATTTTTATATTATATTGTTACTATAATATTATGTATATATTACGTATATATAAATATACAGTATATTCATATTATTTATATTTTTAATTAGTCAAACGGCAACAAAGCGAAATATAAGAAACCAATGGAACTTACGGGAAAAAATCCTGAGTTGTAAGATATTGAAAGGGACAGGCCAGAATTCCCCCTCCCCAATCCTCTTGGGTCCACACCTGGGATAGAGTTAGCCAAAATAAAGTTACTAATATAGTCAAACATAGGCGTTCAACAAGCTACCAAGAACATCGCCTAACTAACTTTTGTCCTTACAAACTTATTGCCTTTCTTGGCAAGCGAATGGCGAATAATGTTTGTTTTCTTTTCTTAATAAATGTATATCTCGTATGAATTGTTTGTGAAGCACTAAAGCTATTCACTTTCAGGGGCGCAGATTCACGCACAGTTAGGGTTGGGGAAAGTATTTTTATAAAGACACAAAGAGGTATTTTTCCTAATTTTGGAGGGAGGAGGCAAAGAACGCACAAATTTTTAAATCAAAGGGGGAGGTATTCGCCCCTCTAGCCCTCATCTACTCCTCGTTAGGAACCTCAGCCTTCCTCCTTGAAATTCTACCTTGACCACCATCTTATCTCCACCATCTACCTGGACTACGTAAGAGTACTTACCATAAATTCCATATGGAATGTATCATAATGGCAAAAATATTTCATCATTGTTTCAAAACGTCTTGTTTCGCCACATACTTCTTTAAAACGGTCGAAAGCGTTTAAAACCAGTTCATGACCACCTTCTACTAAACAAATGGCGGCAAGTAGCTGAAGCACTAAAGCCTTTGTCCTAAAATATAAATAAAAACATATAAATAAATATAATTATGAATAAATTAGCAAACATATATTGAAGTTTCGATACATTAAAAATAAGTATAATGACAAAAGCAGTAGCAGGAGTACTACAATAACTCGTTATGAATAAAAATACAAAAAAAATCACATTACACCAAAGCTTGTGAGAGCATACTGCTAGACAGTGATAGCGAAAAACAATAATAATAAGTCGAAACAACTGAACGAAATGAACTGAATCTCGTTTAATTATTTCAGGAATCAACAATTACAAGATAAAACCGTGTACCGACCAAAGAAAATATAACATTTCGTGACCTAGAGCAACATTTTTTCTTTTTTCTTTTTTTTTGAAAAAAACTGAGAGTAATTTGAACCCACTTTCGGGTTTTTCACGGTTGTTTGAAGCTATCAAAAAAAATTATTTGGTGTGAAACATGAAATATTTATCCATAGAAAAGAACAGTTTACTGCTTGAGCTCACATTCCAATATAATCAGAAAAGAGCTTTCCTGGAAATATCAGCCCCAGAAACTTCCATCCTCATGGAAAATTATATCCTTGGAAAATCCCACTGGATTAGAAAATGCCCCCAGATTAGGAAATTCCCCGGAATTAGAAAATCCCCCCTCCCGCAAAAAAATGTGTGTATACTTCCCAATAACAAATAGGATACGTAAATTATGGGTAAATTTCACAACTTACAGCCCTTCGCCCACGGGTTGTTGGGGTCATGTTATCCCCAAAGGCATAATTATCTGACTTTTTAACTATGCTGAACAGAATTGCTATCTCAAAATTTTGATCGGACGACTTAGAAGAAAAAGGGACGTGGGAAGTTGACTAGTTGCTCCCCATTGTTTTTGATCACTTAAAACGGCACTACAGCCTTTAATTTTGGTTAAAATGAGCTCTCTGCCAATATTCTAGGACCATTGGTAAAACATGATCATCCCTGAGGTAGACAAACAGAAAAAAAAATGAAAAAAATAAAAAGAAACACGCATCTGTCATCTTTGTTGGGGCAAAAATGCAAAATTCCATGTTTATGAAGATGGGAGATTGAAACCTCTACAGTGAGGTTCTCCAATACGCTGAATCTAATGGTACGGTTTTCATTAAGCTTTCTTAAATTTTTGGGATTTTTCCCCTTTTTCTATAATAATGCAGATTTTCTCAGGCTCGTAACTTCTGATGGGTAACTCATAAGCTTCTGATGAGTTTCAGTTACTATTGAGCTGTTTCGCTCTTTACTTACAGTTATTTACCGCGTACTGTTTGACAAAACATAGTATTTAAAGTGAAACTTTATTTTTGCAAAAACCATGACATCACATCTTTTCTCAAAAGAAGATTCATGCGTTATATCATCTTGTATATGAAGCTACAGTTTTTTGTCAAAATTTTGTTTTATTTCAAATATCATTTGTTATTAGGCACTGCCCTCCTAGCGGTAAAAAAGAAAAAAAAGAGAGGATACATCAGTGCTACCTATGCAAAAGTGATTTTCTTTGTTATTATGAATCAGCCATAAATGTCAATTTTTTCTCACTTTTTTTGCAAACAAGTTTTTTTTCGTCATAACTACTATGGGCCGTGATTCGTTACTAGATCGCAGCTATCACTACAGCCATGACTTATCCATCGTAGAAGCTAACTACTTATATAATTGGTTATTGTGGAATCGCCACTTATGGCAACTACGCAATTGTATCGTATACATATAAAAATGAACATATGACACATATATGTATACCTATACATATGTATACATATATATATATATATATATATATATATATATATATATATATATATATATATATATATATATATTATATATATATATATATATATATATATATATATATATATATTACAAATAAAAATTATTTGTTTTAATACTTAGGTATATTTCATTAGGATTGAGCGTCAGAAATAAGTTCTACTTAGATGAAGAATATTATGTTAGGGCTATATCATACAATTACCTGAACAAAAATTACTGAAAACGTCGGTTACTGAAATTACTGAAAAGGTCCTGGCCGAGTGGGTTGGAGCGCTGGATTTGGGATCCCTAGTCTGAGAGGACGCGGGTTCGAATCCCGGTGTACCCAATTCTTCAGTTTGAAACGGGGGTCAGTGGCGTGACTCTGTAAGCTTAGCCAGAGTCGACCCAGCTCTATATGGGTACCTGGAGAAATCTGGGGAAGGTAAACAGGAAGGGTGTGCGAAAGCACAGGATGGCTGGCCCCCAACCCCCCATTGCACTTCCTGGCTGAAGGGCCAAGAAACGGAGATCAGCACCGCCGGTAGGGGCTGTAAGGTCTAATGCCGTATCCTTTACCTCTTTTTATCGTATACATATGTACATACATATGACACATATAAAAGGTATCGTATACATATACATATCGCCAAATAACGGACAGCAGCACGTCTGTAAGTAAATAAAAACGACACTGTATATCGGTAATAAAGTTAATACTACTACTACTACTGCCAACTCATTAAAGCACCAAGCTACCCGGCATTAGCAGTTCTGCAGACGTTTTTTTCTCCAGTCCAATCTGACCAGAGATTCACTCTTGACTCCTCTCCAGAAGTTCTTAATTACCTCTTACATACTTTCGTAGGACGTTATCCAATCCTATGCTAGGACTTCCTGCCCAAGATGGAATAAAAAACAGGAGGATTTGGAAACGTACCGTCTTTCATCATAAGACATGACTTAAGCATTGGTCTTAAGTTTCTTTCAGTAGAGCCAATAGAACTGGGATTGAACCATGTTATTCGTGTAGCTCCTAGTTCAATATAATAAATACCAAGGACAATTCAAATACCAATATAATAAATGCCCTACATATAAATACTAGGGTTAGTCCTTAAACAACTCTTTTGGAAAACCTAAAGCATAGATTTTTTTTTCCTCAGCCATTCGAAGTACCCTTGTTTCAGAGACGCAGCTCGACATACTCGATAGACGCACCTATAGATGTTGTTTTGAAAAAAATAATTTTCCACCGATTTAGTTAGTGAACTGTAATAACCCTGCTTTACCCCTCCCCCTATCTTATATGACTTTAAAACTTTATATGGGAGATGTAGCCAAATAGCCTTGCAATTAATTCTTTTTTTTGTTCGAGCATCTTTAAACTCGTTTTAGTTATTTTATAGATGGCGCTCTATCATAATTCTTTTGATTCTAGACTTTTCTACCAAGGTACTTACACAAATTAAATTCAGAGAGCAGGGATGATTTCCACTGAAGCGTAAAGTCTACAATGCAAAAATTACAGGACTTACCAAATAAATAAAAAAAACGATATTTTGAAGAACAATCAATTTCCCCCACGTAAAATTTAACTTAAACTAATTTGAAAGACAGCTTTTAAGGTTACCTAGGATTAGAAAGGGGGCTTTTTAGTAAAGAAATACTCAAAATATCATTCAGCTTTGGATGGAGAGTTTAAACAGACCTTATAAGATTCCTCAAATTCTACAGCTAAATAGCCCACAAATTTCTCTTTTTTTACAGTTGGAGGATTGGAGGATTATATTGGATTTGTATTTGGCGATTTATGTTGAATGTAATTAGGTGATTCAAAGTGTTAGCTGATAGTTTGATTAGTGAAATGTTGATTTAATCAAATTTTGATGTGGGTATATTTGTTTTTCCGTGTTTACTGGACAGTCCCTTTGGACAGCCATCTGTTAGGCTCATGGGCAGTTCAGAAAAATATTATGTTACTATGTATGTTGTAAATATTTTGTTCAATAAAATAAAAATAATGAAAAAATGGAAAGTTTAATGATATGTATTTTATACTTATACTTATATTTTATTTTGTATTTTATACTTTGTATTTTATACTTTTGTATTTTATTATGTATTTTATACTTATACTTGTATTTTATACTTAAAAAATTATATATTTTCATACTTAGGTATATTTCATTAGGATTGAGCATCTAAGAAAAAAGTTCTACTTAGTTGAAGAATATTAGGTTTCGGCTATATCATACAAGTACCTGGGCAAAAATTACTGAAAAGGTCAGTTACTGAAATTACTGAAAAGGTCAGTTGCTGAAATTACTGAAAAGGTCAGGCTCTCTGGCAGCTCAGAAAAATATTATGTTGCTATGTATGTTGTAAAAATTTTGTTCAATGAAGTAAAAATAATGAAAAAGACAGAAAGTTTAATAATATGTGTAAGAAAAAGATATGATATAAAGGAGTTTCAAATAAAAAAAGTTTTAAATTTTCTGTCTAGTATAATAAAAGAAAATAGAAAATATAAACTAAGGAACATCCAAAACATGTGGTCTATCAGTCCATCAGTTTTATCATACCGATGCTGAAAAGGTTAAACAAAACAGGGCAAAGTTTAACCTCAGAAGTAAGCCCATGGAGGGAGGGGATGAAATACTCAAATTAAGGTTAAAAGAAAGGAGAATAATCATCTAGAAAAGGGAGGTTTAATTTGCAAATAAGTGAAATGTATTTTGAAATAGATACTCCAATGGAATAAAATGAAAGAAACTTGAATTGCCAAGCTATTTTCTTGTACCTCCCATATAAATTTCTAGGGATTACATAGGACGGGGGTTTATAAAGTAGTTTATTAAGGCCCATTTAGATATTCCAATCTATGCTTCATGATATTATACATATTTCTTGTAAAGGAAAAAAAAATTTCTAATCCTGTATCAGTTTAAATTTTGATATTATGCATGTATCTTGTAAAAAGAGATCTTTCTAAGCCTATATTAGTTGTCCAAATAAGTTTAAGCAAGAATTTTACTTGGAGGACGGGCGGATATACAATATATTCCATGCATTTATACATCTATTTTAATAAATAATTTCTAAGATCACACTGAGAATGCATTGGAAAATGAAAAAATGTGAAGAAATAAAAACAGATATAAATGAAATAAGACAACACGAACTGACGGTGAAGAGAAAAAATACATAAATGTGAAGAGGTAAAACACGTAGATGGATATTTCCAGTCAGTGAAAAGGGGAAGAGGAAATATACAAATATTTAAGAAATAAAGTAAATAAGAAATAAAAATTATACTAATAAACGGTCTAAAGACAAAATAAGAACAAAACAAACCTTAAAAATTTTCCTCTTTGATTGTTTCTTCTTAAACTCGAATATGAATTGATAGAAAAATTATAATTTTCACATTCATCTATTATTTCAATACAATTTTTTGTAAACGAAACATATCTATCAGATACTTTTGATGTTGTGGGTATCTTAGTCCTTTAACAACTGTGCCCAACGGGTAATACACAAGAACAAAATAAGGCCTCCATCCAAGAAGCATAGACATTTTGTTCTTGTTGAAAATATCTCGAAGGTCCATCAATGATTTTTCTCACAAAAAAAAGGACAGAACTAACGAAAAAACACCTTTGAAATGTTGAAATCAACAAAAGAATCTCAATGGTACATTTGTACTACTGCACAACGTGGAAGTGTTTATTTATTTTGAACAGAGTTTTATAGCCAAGAAAAATAAACTTTCAAGTTTCATTCACAAAAGAAACGAAGCGAAAGCTAGCCCACCTAAGGATACTCAAAGACATTTATTTATGCACCATCGGCGAAAGTATTACCAATCGCACTTAAGATGGCAGTATAGCCCAGTCCAAATCGATAATGAACAAGAAGTAGCTATTAGGTTGGTCGCCTGATCATCCAAACATGACACAAAAAGTTCTGTTTCTCTCCACGCTGGACGACCAGCAGTTAATTAACTAAACAAATGCGACTTAGCCTAAGTAAAGAACAATATGGACATTATCTGTAATTTATTTATTTTCTCTAAGCCACTTCATACAGAAGGAATTGTAGAAGATACAAAGCAGACAAATTTTATTGAAAATTAAAAGTTACGGCGGCCTTTTAAAGAGTCAAAAGTGACTGGAGGACGTCGGGTTTTCTTTTAAATATGTAGCCCAAATTTAAATATAGATTCTGGTACAAAAGATCCTTTATGCTAACCTCAAAACATTGTAAACAAAATTTGTCATGTTTTATTTTGGAAAAAAAAGGTTTAAATGAAACTTTTGACCAGGCATTTCAAGGAAGAAGGGAATATTCCTTAGACAACTGCCTTTTACGATATTCCTTGTAAGCACAGCACCTGGCTTTAAGATACTTTGAGCAACCAATATTTATTGTTCAAACACAGAGCTATAGCTATTTTTAGTAACTTGCATTTTAATTTTGAAAAAACACAGACATTCACTTTAATTTTGAAAAGACAGAGACATTTATTTGCGGCCTCTGTCTGGAATTTCGATACTGTACTTTCCATCTGGTTAATATTTTTGTTTAAAGCAGTAATTCTATATTACTTCTGAAGTGGATAATCTTTTTAGCACTAATGACTATACTTTTGAATAAATTTCTTTTTTTCTAAGCGTCTTATAAGATATTATAAATTGCTTAGTTATTTTATAAATTGCGTAGTTAGTTCTCAAGGAGCATCAATGAATTCAAAAATGAAGCCTTCTATTATCTAAGTTGCATTCATATTATAAGACCCCACCCCCCCCCCCTCTTCCTATTCGATCTTCCTTAGAAAATGTGATCTTTTTTTTATAATTTTCTATAAAATGTAAAATATTGTTCTAAACTGTAATTACCGATAATCGTGACTGAGTCTCTGGAAGAGGGGGAGGAAGGGAGAAGATTATCTATTAGAAGTGCAGGCAACATCTGAGGACCCTTTGTGCTTAGTTGTGATAGGAAAAAGCAGTGTATAGAGTGGGTAGCAATCGGGTATTTGCCCCTCCCCCCCACAAAAAACAACAATATAATAATGAGTGCTGAGGCGGGTAACCAACAAAACTTGGGCTCTCTCAGTGGTATTTTTCACTCTTTCGCCCCCGTATTTATTGCGACTTTCAGTCTTCTGGGGACAGAAGCCCCTCTCCTCCATGGATCAGCCCCTTAGTAAAATTTAGTGAATCATTAACTTTTGTTTAATTATGTTTCAACGGATGACGTTGAAGTAGAGCCAATGCAAGTTGAACCTGTACGAAATCTGGTTTCTTTTCATAATTTTCTGCAAAGTGTGATATATTAATCTAAACATACTGCCATTGCTGATAATGATGACAAAAGGGTCAGGGGAGAGGAGAATAATTTACTAGGGGTGCAGAAGAGACCTGGGGCACCTTTTATTATTCAAAATAGAAAAATTAAGTACAGAATAGGTAGCGATTGGCCCCTTGCGAGTAGTTGCAAGAAAAAAAGGTGCATTTATGATCTATTTATTGAATTATTTTTTAGAGGCTGATGTCAAAGTTGAGGCACAGCAAGGTAAACCTTGAAGTAGCTTTGTTCGTTTATTTGGTCTGGATCAAAGTGTCCTGTCCTTGAGAAGTGGAAATGATATTAACTTGCCAAACTTAAGTAAGCTTAGCAAGGAAAAGCCAAATCAATGAAGAGATAGGCAATTAAGGATAATACAAAAGTTTAAGATGCCTAATTAAATATCAGTAATATCACAATTTAAGATGATATAAATTAAGATACTCGATTATCAATTATGATTCATTGAATTATAATTTTAATTTTACCACTATGCAAGGCAAATTGAGACAATGAAATTTCTTCCCTGATTGATACAAGGCTCTTCCCGAAACCTCTTTTATTCATAATACAATGAAATAAACAGTACATGGTATATGAAATGAAATAAATAGTACATGACACATGAAATAAACATGAAATAAATAGTCCTCTATTGAAGTTGCAAAAGCTGATATCAAACAAACATTTAGTATTTTTGTTACTTTAGTTATTAAGAAAAAAAGGTCAATATTATGTAATAAGCTGAAAATGGGTATAATCAAATTAAAAAAAAATCTTCGAAATATTTCCCAAAAATATTTGGGAGAATTCTAATTCTAGCTGCGTGAAACTGGGATAAAAACACGATTCTTCGACAACTGGCGAAAAGAAGGCGACTGTGACGAAGATGAAGAAGACAAAAATAAGCCCCAAAGCTTGTGAGTTAGGCACGTATGAAGAGAAGACCCTTCTAGCCGATCCCCTTCTGAGGTCTTGAGTTTTAAAGATATTTTGAATATTGAAAGGATCCTCTCGTGAAAGGATAAATGAAAGTTATCCTTTCACCCTTGTGTGGAGGAGACTCATTGTAACTTAATGTTTTCCTTTTGAGGTTGGTTTTGCACTGAGGGCGATTGAGTGGAAGTCTCGACCGAAATAGCTGCATATCCCTTCGTCGTTTTTCAATGGCTGGAAATACGTTCGATTTTCTTCTTCACTATTTCTTTTTTTTCATTTTCGCCTATCTATTTTAATAGACAATATACTATATTCCATCACTTTAATTAATAAATTTAAACAGAAAATTTCTTTACCTTGCACTTTTATGATTCAAACACAGAGCAATGCAGGTGATAGCCTCCTTGTGTCGAATAACATTGTTGAACCCGTACTACAAGAAAAATAGTATGAACACAATGAAATATAATACCGTTTCCCTAAGGAATAAACATAAGAACTACAGAGAGATCACTTGTACATGATCTTGAGACTCAACAATGTTTCAGTCCATTGACTACATTGAAATTTTAAAAGCACAATCCAATTAGGATTTAGAAGATCGAGCTAATCGAATGTATGCATTTAAGTTTTTCAAAAACAAATAAAGGCATATTCAAAACCAATAATATGATACGCTTGAATGAAAAGTCTTATCTGTAGGCCTCCATATCTTTGAACCAATAAAAACGCCTGTAGCTACGACATTTCTAGGAGCGAATGTAAGAAATCCCAGTAGCAAGTCATCAGTAACACAAGTAAATACATTTCCCTATCAACTATCAACTATCCATCAAAATATTTATGGAAAACTGCGAAGAGGTCCACAGAAATAGGAGGAAGCAAAAAGGATGTAAACTATGGGACTGCGACCAACTTTCAAAAACGTCCAGCTTACGATCAGCTTCAAAATTTTTTGGATGGTAACGTTTCCAGTGCATGTCTTTAAATCCATAATATTCAATATCAAATCTTAAAAGAAAAGAATAAAAATACGGAAGTAATTGAGTAGCCATACTGATAATCTAATATTTACCCTAAAATTTACCAAACCATACTGCACTAACGACTTAAGAAACTGAAGCAGAATGACATGGAGGAAACAACCGAAAGTGCACTTTATGGGAATATGCTATCAAGTCAATTTATAAAAAGCGATTAGGTATAAATATAAGCTTTTAGATGAGCCCTGAAACAGCTCTTTTATTACAATAGCCTTCAAGTCTCAATAAAAATACCTATAGCTACAACATTTCTAGGAGAGAATGTAAGAAATCCCAGTAGCAAGTCATCAGTAACACAAGTAAACACATTTCCCCTTAAATTCTCAAATTCAATATGCCTTAAATGAAAGGATGTCAACCCATCCCCCAACATTACATATAGTGTGCAAGTTCAGAGTCTTTTTGGAAAATTATTCAGAATATCACAATTAGAGTAGACATTTTTTTCACAAAAAATTCAATATTATATAATAATTATTATTCAATTTTACTCGAATTTTAAGCTCCCTCTCTGACCAATGTCTCAGAAATATATAATTGCCCTATATGTCACAAAAGCGGAGCTAATCAAACATACATTAAAAGAATCAACTTATTATACTGAATCCAAATATATAAAATTCAACAGGTTTAGTGTTACCCATCAAAAGTTGCGAGCCAGAGAAAATATACCTGATTTTTTAAATAGGGGGGATAGACCCCCTAAAATCAAATGATCACTAATCATAATCACACCGTCAAAATCAGCGTACCAGAGAACCCTACCGCAGAAGTTTCAAGCTCCTATCTACAAAAATATGGAATTTTGCTATTTTTACCAGAAAACAGATCACAGATGCGCTTTTTTTTGTTTATGTTTTTCAGGGGTGATTGTATTCAAATAACTGTCCTAGAAGATCAGGAGAGGGTGCATTCAAACAGAAATTAAAAATTCTTAGGGCCATTTTTATGTGACCAAAAAGTTTGAAGGACAACTGGGCCCCCGTCCGACGCCCATTTTTCCCCAAAATTATCTGATCAAAATTTTGAGATAGCTATTTTGTTAAGTAGAGTTGAAACATCAAATAATTATGTCTTTAGGTGTAAAATGACCCCTCTCCCCATTCTGAGGAGAGAGGCCGGTAAGTTATGAAGTTCGCCCATTGTTTACGTATAGTATTTGTTATTGGGAAGTATACAAAAATTTTCTTGGAGGGGGGAGAGTGTTGTGCTTGGGGTGGATTTCTATTAGGAGAATCTTCCTTAGGAAGGGAAATTTCTCGGGGGGGGGGGGGTGAATATTCCAGGGAAATGTTACACTGGGGGGATTTGACAGAATTAATATACGAAATTCTTTTTAATTGTTACATTCTCTTAACAAAATTTTTTCTGTGGGGATGTTCCCGGTCAATTATCCGTAGGACTTTTTCCCGCGTGTTTTTATTTCTGGGAAATAATTTCCACGGAAGGGGGCATTTCTGGAGTGATCTTGAAACCGATTAGAGATTGAACTCTTATTCAAATGAAAGAATGCTAAGGAGAATTTTTCTGGCTGAATTATTAGCAAGCAATTTTATAGGGAGGGGAGGGGGATTCTCAGCAAGGATGGAACTGTCTGGAGGGACTTTGACAGGGGTTGTACTTTAATTTGGATAAAATTTCAACGGAGAAGCTTTCTGTGAACTTTTCTCTGTCTCTCTCTCACTCTCTCCGCTACCTCATACTCTGAAGAACTCGTATGAATGCGACGCTCTAATGTAGCGTAAAAACAGTTTATATTCTTATATCCTCTGATCAAATCACGTAATTAGAACTTTACACATATTTTATTTTAATTGAATTATATTCATTAAATTATCTTTTAGTAACTTCAAAATACTTCCGGTAATACTTGCGACCGCAAGATAAGCATTTTTATTTCTTGTGGCTTTTCCTAAAAAAATCGAAGTGATTTGTGATGCTGTCTTATCGAAAACGAATTTCGAAATTATTGTTGATTGTTTGCTTGCTCATTCAAAATAATGACTCATGTAAATTGGTTTTGGCGAAAAGTTTAAAGCCGATTTCTAATAATGGCCTCTAAGGATGATTTCATTGCCACATATTTCAAAGCTTCTCTGCGTTTTTTTTGGGAAAGAGAGCGAAAGAAAGATATAGAAAGGGAAAGAGAGCGAAAGAAAGATATGGAAAGAGACCAAATGAGGGCAAAAGAGAGTGAAAGAGGAGAGAGAGAGCGAGAGAGAGAGAGAGAGAGAGAGAGAGAGAGAGAGAGAGAGAGAGAGAGAGAGAGAGAGAGAGAGAGAGAGAGAGAGAGAGAGAGAGACTAGGTCGCTAAGACTAGGAACAAGTGAAGGTGAAGAGATAATGTTGGGTAAGGAGAAGATCAATTTAGTGCACGGCTTCAACTTACCAAGGTAGTATTATTAGTAAAAGTAGTGGGAGCAGTGAAGACATTAAAAGTAGAATAGAAAGGCCCAGGGTGTTTTTTCACAATTGAAAAAAGCTAAGAATGGGAAGATAAGTCTGGGAATCAAGATTAGAATATTGAAAGCAAGTGATGACAGTGGTCAGGTATAGTTCTGAAGTGTGGGCACTCTGAATAACAGAGAAGGATTTGTTAGATGTTTTCCAAAAGGATTGTTTTGGGTATCCGACTGACAGACCATATCTCAAACAGAAAGCTGTACAAAAGATGTGGTTCGATCCCGCCTTCTAAAGCTATAATGACCGAAAAATTGGAATAGATAGAACACGCTCTGCTGATGAAGGATGGCAGATAGCCAAAAATTATCCTAGTGGATCAGCAGTTTATGGTCAAACAAAAATCAGGTTGTCCCAAAATGGATGGGAAAATGTGAGGAAATATTCAAGGTAAATGAGAAGTTCCTGGGAGGGAGTAAAGAGGGAGGCTTTGAATAGATTGGAATGGAGCCGGTGTGCATAGCTGTGTTGGCCATAGGTGGCTTGGTGCTAAAGTGAATTGTTAGTAGCAGTAGTAGTAGTAGTAGTAGTAGTAGTAGCAAAAAAAATTATATTTTGTTCTTGCTTTTTGTCACACTGAAAACTTTTCTGCGAAGTGGCTTTGATTTTTTAATTCTTTAAAACACAGAACTAATAATCCTGCAAATGGAATATATATCTTCAATGTCAAGATATATACTGGGGCATAAAAATTACTGAGCTAAAGCGATTCAGCTGGATTTATGGGTTGGGTGTTCAAGGTTGTAAATCGTAGTAACTTTAACTTAAACTACAGATGTCACTTGAAGTTGACATCCACCGAGAACGGTTGTGAAGCAACTATAAGCTTATTAGGTTTGCATGGGTATAATGTGCATGAGTTTCAATTTTATTCATTACTACTCTTTCATTATAATTTAATCTAACGATAAACTCAATATGCTTCAAACCGATAGTAACACCAATGGTGATAATTATGCACAGTTACTTCACTGAAGATGCCCATTAACTATCTTTAGTAAGAGTTAATAAAAAATAAATCTGATGTTACGTTTCTGTCGTTCCAGCTATTGCAGCAATGTCAATTGGAATGAAATAGTTAGTTTCTCGTTACTTTTTACAGACGCTAGAATGTAGCCTCTGACTTGAGGATATCAAAGAGGACTTCGTGCAGGTAATCCCGTGCCGCGTGACAATTAGCAGGTGCCACATTATGCGCTTCTTTATATTCGTTTCAACAAAATTGGTGATTTGAGAAGTGAATTCTCCATAATTTTCTATGCTTAGGGAATAGAGTATAGAGCTAAAAAGGGTATAGAGCTTATAGATTGCTGATAGATTAGGGGTATAGAGCTTAAAATAGCTGATATCTAGAAACTACCAAAGTTAACTAATTACCTTATTATTCATAATAGCTCTCATACACATTATACATATGTGAACATCATCCTCAGCATCGCCAATTTTCAATTTATTCGCTTGTTTTATGACCTTTCGGACTCGAGTTGGAGTCCTCAACAACGTGGAGCTTCTCCTCAGAATAACATCCTTGGCTGATTCAATTTTTGGTGTACTATTACTCAAATCTGAGTTGCTTCCAGACTTCTCTTCGCATATGTTTTCAAGAGATCCTGCCGATCGAAATTCATTTCTAGAAATAAAAATAGAAATAATTGCCCAAGTCAGTCACTATTATTGGTATATGGTATGTGGTATATGGAGTAGTCCATATGCTACCTCAGAATATCCCAAAATATATAAAATTCACTCTAAACGCCTGAAATCCTTCAGTATTTGGATTTAAAAATATATTTATCTGGGTGTTCACCCCCCCCGCCCTCCAAGAAATATTCATGGCTCTTGTCTTTGAAAATTTAACATTGGCGTCTCTGATATCCTAGCCCTGACCAGTAAGGAAAGGTTCTAATATTTATTTGGGAGAAAAAGCTGATGCTAAAAAAAAAACTAGGGGGACACGCAAATAATATGATTTCTATGCACTTTTTTTCCAAAACTCATTTTCTTCATATCTTTTTTTTAGATTCTTTCCTTATTTTCTCTTCTTTTCTAATTGATAAATCATTCAAAAGTCAATATATATTAAAAACATATTTTGTTACATTATAAAACATAAAACGTTAAAACAATTTAAATCAAACGAACAAAAAGTCAGGTGAAAAGGTTATTTATCGTTTATTAACGAATTTACACATTAAGGTTGAATGCGCATTGAAAATTTAAAAAGGCATATATTATGCAGCAAATTTGGAAAAATAACTTAGTTTTGCTTTGGTAACAGAGCACACACACGGACACCCCAGAAAAAATACGCGCTACACCTCTAAAGATAAGCTTGTCCTTGGATGAGAGGGGGGAGGGGGGCTTGAAAGAAAGCAACTATCCGCAATTACTCCATTTTTCACCCAAACTGAAAGAAAGTACATTTCAAGCCATACCTTATTAAAACTAGAGTTTTACTTGGGTTTTGTTCGCCATTTTCTGGCAAAGATCACTGACGCAGCAAGATATTTACAGGTTAAGAAGCTAATATCAAATAAATTGTAGGTTTGAGTGTTTGACGACAATCGTTAAATTTTGTTCTAACAATAGTCGAAATTACCTCTTAGAAAATAGAAAAAGATTTAAGCACCAATTGTCGTATGCACTGAACGTACCTTTATCATAAACCATATCAATGAATTTATTTCGTTTTGGTTTTTATTCTTTTATTTTGTAATTTCGACATTTTTGTTAACTGTAACATTCTCTTCCATGAGTTGCTATATTATCTAGTCATTTCTTTTGTACAGTATCGCGGCCCTGTCTGCTCTTGCCTCTTCTACAGACATTGTACTACATTGTGAATTTTTCCCTAGATGTTTGGCAATTTTGCAGGGTTATGTCGCTATACCACATACCACAGACGCAATATGCATATCTTTCTACTAAACTGAGGGACCACTAACCTGCTTTACTTTTCCGATTATACACTATAAAAATATGGGCGTCATTCTACAATAAGAAGAGCTCAAATTGCCTGCCTATCTGCTAAAAAAAAACTGGTGTGTGTGGGGGGATGTTTGAGGGGCCACAAGCTCATACTATACCTCAAAGACCAGTTAATGGCGCTGTGTTTGGCTCTTTTTCCTTTGGGTAGCTGTGTAAGGCGTACGTCTTTGTTTAAGTACGTATACTTTTAGGCATAAATAAAGGCCTTTGCATTTTCGGATTAAACTTAAAATATCAATAAAATCAGATTAAACTTAAAATTCTAAAAACAAACTCTTTGAATGTTACCTCTCTTAAGAAAGACATTGTTGAATTTAGGAAAAAAGTCGTCATATGACTTTGTTGTACATATAAAGACAAGCAATTTTAAATTTAAAAGACAGTTCCGTTGACTGATGATAAAATCATGTAGATGAGTTTTCTTGTTTGTTTTTTCTTATTTCTTTTAGTATGTTAACTTTATCAACAGTTAGGGTGATGTGAAAAGTTATTTTAAACTTCCGATGATATTACTTTTATCCCTGGAATATATTTTCGTTTTAGCACAAAGAAACTTAAGATTTTCACAAAGTCTGAATAAAATTCAGACCCAACTGCGATACCAAATTTCCATTTGACTGCCACATTGGCCCAAGAGTGTTTTCCTCCCAAAAGAGGGGAGTATAACACTCTTTAAAGGGGGTTGGGCACAAAGCCTTTATTAGTTTTAAGCTACACCTCTTGGGTCACTCTGGCTCAAGAGGAGAGTTTTTCCTAAAAGAGAGAGGGGGTTAACACTCTTCAAAAGGAGTTGGACAAAAAGCCTTATTAGCCCAAACTATGCAGAGTCCTTTAAGATATTAAATAAAAAAAAAACAAGATTTTGTAACGGAAAGTAAGGAGCAACATTATAACTTAAAACGAACAGAAATTACTTCGTATATGAAATGGACTGCTTCCTCATCAACGCCCCGCTCTTTGCGCTAAAGCTTGACTCTTTCTCTTAACTCTACTTTTTAAAACAATAGAAAACATTAGCGTAAAGAGCGGGGCGTTGGTGAGGAAGCAGCCCCTTTCATATACGAAGTAATTTCTGTTCGTTTTAAGTTTTAGTGTTGATCTTTACTTTCCGTTAAAAAAACTTGTTTTTTAATTTAATTTCTGAACCTTTTTGAATCAATGCACGTTTTGATTTTGGCTCCCCGCAGATGAAAAATCAAAAGGAAATTTGCATATTTATTTTTTTGGCTAAATGGCTTTCTCATAGTTTTGATCGAATGGTTTTAAGAAAAAAAGAGCGGGGGGTTGCCCTCCGATTTTTTGGTTACTTAAAAAGGCAACTAGAACTTTAAATTTTTTACGAATGTTTTTATTAGTAAAAGATATACGTAACTTACAAATTAGATTACATAACGAACTTCCGTATTCTCATGTTTTTATTACGTATATGCAGGGGTTCACCCCCTCGTCAGTACCTCGCTCTTTTACACTAAAGCTTAAATTTTTCCTAATTTCTTAAGAATGACCCCTGAATCACAAAAGCCCTAGAATAAATAGTTGAAATTACTAAAAATAATTTAGCGTAAAGAGCGAGATATTAGGAAGAGGTGAGCCAATCATATCTATATATATAAAAATAAGTTGTCTGTGTGTGTGTCGAGTGACGTCATGTTTGTCGACTGACGTCATATTTGTCGACTGACGTCATTATAAGGATTAAGCTGTATGCGTCATGAAGTTGTTTGTCGACTGACGTCATGTTTGTCAACTGATGAAATTACATACCGGGACACCGGGACACAAATGACGACCGGGACACAAGGAATATAAATGACGACCGGGAACCTCAAAGAGAAATTACAGACTGGGACACCCGGACACAAATCACGACCGGGACACAGGGAATATAAATGATGACCGGGACACAGGGACACAACTACAACGGGGACGTCGGGGGCAGAGGCGGGATATATAAATGACGACCGGGACACAGGGATTGTTCGAATAGAAATTACAAACCGGGACACCCGGAAACAAATGACGACCAGGACACCGGGACACAGGGAATATAAATGACGACCGGGACACTCAAAGAGAAATTACAAACTGGGACACCGGGACACAAATGACGACCGGGACACAGGGAATATAAATGACGACCGGGACACAGGGACACATCATTAGAATAATGAGGTATAGATCTGAATACAGATTGTTTTTCCCTTGGACAATTATATGTTGCATGTTCAAGAGTCAGTAAACCTGACAATCTATTTATATGCAACATATATATATATATATATATATATATATATATATATATATATATATATATATATATATATATATATATATATATCGAAGCGCCCCACCAACTAGGTGTTGGGGTGGCGCGAAGCGCCAAACCAACAGCTAGTGCGTAATAATTTCTGTTCGTTTTAAGTTTTAATGCTTCTACTTACTCTCAGTTGAAAAAACTTTTTCATATTTATTTTTTAATTATTTTTGTTTTAATAATACTAGAAAATTCTGCGCTCCCTTCATGAAAGTTTTCTTCCCCCGTGACAAATTCCTCCAAGGAAAGGTCCCCTAACATATCCCCCTCTTATCACCCCCCCCCACAACCTAAAAATCCCCCTGAAAACATCTGTACACTTCCAAATAACCATTACTATATGTAAGCACTGGTCAAAGTTTGTAACCTGTGGCCCCTCCCACGGGGACTGTGGGGGAGTAAGTCGTCCCCAAAGACATAATTATAAGGTTTTTTGACTACACTGAATAAAATGGCTATCTCAGAATTTTGATTTGGTGAGTTTGGGAAAACAATTAGCGTGGGAGGGGGCCTAGGTGCCCTCCAATTTTTTTGGTCACTTAAAAAGGGCACTAGAACTTTTCATTACCGTTAGAATGAGCCCTCTTGCAAATTTATAGGACCACTGGGTCAATACGATCACCCCAGGAAAAAAAAAACAAAAAAACACGCAATTGATGCAACTTATATATTATATAAGTTGCAAGATTCTCGCAAGATTCTAGGACCACTGGGTCGATGCGATCACCGCTGGGAAAAAAAAAAACAAAAAAAAACAAAAAACAAATAAACACGCATCCGTGATCTACCTTCTGGCGAAAAATACAAAATTCCACATTTTTGTAGATAGGAGCTTGAAAATTCTACAATAGGGTTCTCTGATACCTGAATCTGATGGTGGATTTTCGTTAATATTCTATGACTTTTAGGGACTGTTTCCCCCTATTTTCTAAAATAAGGCAAATTTTCTCAGGCTCGTAACTTTTGATGGGTAAGACTAAACATGATTAAACTTATATATTTAAAATCAGCATTAAAAATGCGATTCTTTTGATGTACCTATTGATATCAAAATTCCATTTTTTAGAGTTTTGGTTGCTATTGAGCTGGGTCGCTCCTTACTACAGTTCGTTACCACGAACTGTTTGATTGCACAATTTTCAGCTTTTTGTACATTTTTAGTTTCCCAAGAGAGAGGGGGAGAGGAAACCTTTTTTATTCCCCTCCCTTACAAGCATCTATGTTATTAGATCAGACAAATTACACAAAGATGAACTAACTTACTTCATCATGAGCAAACGGAAACTTAGATAGTCGACAAGTATTTCAAGTCCCTTGTTTTCATCGTTGAGGAATTCTCGAACCCACCTGAAAAAAATACTATGTGAGTTTTTGGAAATTTCGGTACTAAAGTGCTCTCAAGCCGAATCCCAGAAATAGCAAAGTAAATTTAGGAATTTTGTTAGTGAGTCCATGAATTCTCCAAATGAATCCATGAATTCTGCAAATCAATTGAAGAATTCCTCCAAAAAATTCAGGAATTCCCCCCTGAATTCAGGAGTGCTCCAAATGAATTCATGGGTTCTCCAAATGAATTCAATAATTCTCCAAATCAATTTAGGAATTCCCAGAATTCCAGGAATTATCCTAGTCGATTGAAGAATTATAATAGTGAATTCACGAATTCCCCAAGTGAATTTGGGTATTCTCCATGTGAATCCGAAAATTCTCCAAATCAACTCCAAGAAATTCAGGAGCCCCCACCTGAGTTTAGGAATGATCCAAATGAATTCATGAGTTCCCCAAATGAATTCAATAATTCTCCAAATCAATTTAAGAATTACCCAAGCGAATTCAGGAATTCTCCAATGGTTACCTGGAACGATGAATTTTCTAAAACCAATGATTAAAATTAAATATTTCGAACTATTTCGGCTATTTAGCAAATGGCAGTCTTCAATAAAATAGAAGAAAAAACTAAAATAAAGAAGTCAATAAAAATCTAATTAATTCAAACAACTATAAAATAAAGATGAAAAGAAAACTCGAAAATAAGTATTGACAGGCCTTTAGAACTTTACGAGGTGGTTCTAAACTTTACGAGGTGGCGGAGGTTGTTCAAATCTTATATCTAGAATTAAATCTCACTTTGAGAATAAAATCCTGTTTGTTTTTTTTTTAAGCCTACTTTCAGAAATTAGCTAATTGTTTATAAAAAAATTTGATTGAAAAGTTTCATAAAGGTTTCCTTTAGACGTTTTAAAATACTGAGTTATATAAGAAAAAAGGTATTTGTTTGGCTGAATATTCGGTTGGCTTCTGCTTCGACCCAAAATTGGAAGTGTCGCTTCTCGGTCGGCAAAACAATGGTTTTAAAAAACAACCAAGGCCTGTTATTTAAGTTTATCAGTAAATTTGAGAAAGTCTCAAATCGTACATGCTACACAAGATTTCATCATGAGTCTCTTAAAATTTACTAATTTACAAATATTACAGACAACCAAAGTGGGTCTCAATTTATTATTAAACTTAAGACCAACTAGGGCCACTTACAAAAAAGAAAAAAATAGAAATAAAACAGATAAATCAATAACACACAAAAAAACAATCAGCAAAAAAAATAGCTCATTCAAATAACAATGATACATTTAAACATGTCAAAATTGTTATGTGTAAATCACTTGACCAAGTGGCAGAGAGAGGCGAAAAAGCGGTTCAGAAAGCACCAAAATGAGGGGATTATCCGAAGCAAGTATCCTTGTCTGTATAGAAAGAGAAGATTTTCTACGTAGCTCAGGAAAAGATGGGAGGCCACCACCACCAAACATTCCAGATGCACTACAATTCAAAGGAAGGTTAAGAAGCCACCCTAAAGAATTGTTATAAAGAACCCCAAGAGAATTCTCAACCTAATAGACAGAGATTGTATAAAAGCTAGACCGTACAACGGAGTGCAGTAAGCTTTGAAAAAAACGCATCTTACAGAAGACATCAAAATAACATGAGTTTCAATACGGCACTGCTTAAGGGGATTCAATACTTTATATCGTCCATTATAAACTTTTTTAGCTTAAGTGGCCAAACTATTCAGAATTGATTGGGCAGTCATGCCATAGCCTCTAGAGCTTGGATAAGAGATTAGTATAAACAACAGAAAACTAAAAGCCGACACTTGCTTTCCTTGAATTCTAGAGAAACCAATTAACTGCTTCCGTATTCTGCCTGATATAGGAATATTCAGATTTAGATAAACTTACATAATTAGACAGAGTAAATTTTGTTTTTTAGACCGAATGGAACAAAATTTATTTTTATAAGTTAGGAAAGAGCAGTCCCTAAAAATATTCTAGCATATCTGCTATGAAATATTAAAAATCAGCTCAAAGGAAACATCATTGGATTGATTTCACAGGTATGGGAGTTCCCTGTTGTGTTACCAGCCTTGATTGAAAACCTCAACGACACAGGATGCATATTTTTATGCTGTGTGTATATATGCTGTGTGTATATACCTCTCGTTATAATGGTAGAGCTTACCTAAGCTTACCTAAGATATGGATGTCAGGTATTGGTTTTCTTTAAACGATATTTTCGACAAAACCTGCGCCAGTCATCATCAGGTTATGTTTTCTTTTCTTTTTTTTCTGGCAAGAGCTTTGAATTTGAACCTGAGGATGACTGGCACAAGTCCCGTCAAAACTATCGTTTAGACAAAATCAAGACCTGACATCCATAGCTTAGGTAAGCCTATTACCATCTATCGTTATTAAGTATAAGAGTTTATCGTTGGCTTTTCGGACTGTTGACTCGTTTAAAATCCCATTTCAATTTTTTACCCAAATTGCTTTGGGAGTTTCCTTTGATGCTGGGAAAATTTCCTAATGGGACCTTTGTCCTTGAGACGGTACGGTGAAGCGACACTGAGACACTCAAAATGTTTTGAAGAATCCCTTTAAATTTTTAACAAAACAACCTAGCATGAATGAATAGCTTTATTTTTTCAGTTTAGCTGAACTATTATGAAGTGATGAACCTGAGGCTTGTTCACTTTTTTTTCATTTTTAGTTCATCTGTATTTTATCAAAGAGTTTTTTGAGTAAGTGCAATTTTTTGCTCGTCTTCATAGATTTTTTCTTTTAAATTCCTGTACCTTACATGATTTTCTATGCAAAAAAATATAAGAAGATTTTTTATGATGTAAGGAAGCTAAGGCTCTGTCAAATTTTTGATTTGTGGTCTTTTAGTTCATGGTTATTTCATTAAAAAGTTTTGTGGGTGAGTCTGATTTTTTATTAGTGTTTTGTTTTAGATCTTGTCTTGTATTTCGCCGAAGGTGAATATTCGTCATATAGCGAAATATTCACTTAGGCTTCGCTTTCTCCAGAAAATCCCCCGCGTCAATGTGTTCAATATAAAATTTCATTTCAAAGGTGAGTTCTCGAACAACCCTAAAAGAAAATATCAAGTGAGCAATGGAATTGTCCGTTCGATCATGAACACTAACCGGATTTCGCCTAAGGACGTCACTTAGTTGTTTTCGGCCGATGGGATTTACTATATTTGTCTTAACATAGCTTTAATTCACTTTAATACATAGCTATGTATTTATAAAAAGAATAAAACGATAATCTTAACTGAAGGCCGAATAATTCAGCTTGCCAATATTTTACCGTTATACCGTCTTATTGTGTTTACCGTCTTTTGTAGTAATTCGGTAACTCACCCTTAGTTCACTTGAATAAAGAACTATGCATTTATACAACAAAAAACACAATTAATTTTAAATACAGGTAGATTAATTTAGCTTCCCGAGTAATTTGCCTTTTACCGTCTAATGACATTTACCAAATTTTTGAAATTTTAGATTCAATTCACTTTAATACAGACCCATCAATTTATACGAAAAAATGACTAATTTTAAGGTATTTATATATTATATCAAACACAGTAGAGAGGTTTACTGAATGTAAGATCAGAGAAAACCGGTTTCATAGCCACAAAGACAAATGACGGGTGACAGAATGGATTGGACTTGTATAATTTTGATTATATATGTGCATATTGGGGGGGGGTAAGGTTAGGCTGCTTCACCTTGACCCAACCACTCCCTAATGGGCAAACATATAACCCATATTATATTATTATATAAACTAAAGTATTGGATTTTAATCATGTTTTGGTGTATTTCATTATGACTAACCTTACTTCACTTACTGAGTGTTTGGTATTATACATAAGTACCAATTTTAAATACAAGCATACTATTGTATCTTCCCAACTATTTTAGCCGACTAATCTCAGTCTAGAAAAGCCAACTAATCTAACAAATTAAACAGTTCATGATGACGAAGTGTAAGTAAGGAGCGACCTGGCTCAATAGTAACCAAGACTCTAAAAAACAGAATTTTGATACCAATAGATATATCAAAAGAATCGGCTTATTACTCTAATTTTAAATATATAAGTTTCATTAAGTTTATTCTTATCAAATAAAGGCTACGAACCTGAGAAAATTTGCCTGATTTTCGAAAAAAATGGAAACACCCTATAAAAGTATTAGAATAGAAATCACTAGATTCTTTTCACTAGAAGGCATGTAGGAAGGTTGCCAAAGTAAAATTGGGCCCCTATCAAAACCTATCTCAAGAAAATACAATGTTTCAAGGAGGTTTGTCGCTGTAGCCTATTTTTAATGGAAGTCATGTCATCAGATCCAGCGTGTCAAAGAACCATACTGTAGAGGTTTCAAGCTCCATCTGCAAAAATACGGAATTTTGTATTTTTATTATTTTTTTTTTGTCAGACAAAAGATCATGGATGTGTGTTTTTTTTTCAGGGGTGATCGTATCGACCCAATGGTCCTAGAATAACTTGTGAGGGCTCTATTCGAACGGAAATTAAATGTTCTAGAGTCGTTTTTAAGTGACCCAAGAGATTGGACGGTAACCTGGCCCTCTCCTCCACCCCTTCATTTCCCGAAATCGTCCGATCAAAATTTTGAGATAGTATTTTTGCTCATCATCAAACAGTTCGTGATAACGAACTGTAGTAAGGAGCGACCCGGCTTAATAGTAACCAAAACTCAAAACTCAAAACTCAAAAAAAAAATGGAATTTTGATATCAATAGCTATATCAAAAGAATTGCATTTTAATTCTGATTTTAAATATATAAATTTAATCAAGTTTAGTCTTACCCATCAAAAGTTAAGAGCCTGAGAAAATGTGGCATATTTTAGACAATAGGGGAAAACAACCCCTAAAAGTCATAGAATCTTAACGAAAATCACACCATCAGATTCAGCGTATCAGAGAACCCTATTGTAAAAGTTTCAAGCTCCTATCTACAAAAATGTGGAATTTTGAATTTTTTGCCAGAAGGCAGATCACGGATGTGTGTTTATTTGTTGGTTTGTTTTTTTGTTTCGTTTTTTCTTTCCAGGGTTGATTGTATCGACCCAGTGGTCCTAGAATCTTGCTAGAGGGCTCATTCTAACGGAAATTAAAAGTTCTAGTGGTTTTTTTAAGTGACCAAAAAAATGGAGGGCACCTAGACCCCCTCCCAGGCTAATTATTTTCCCAAAGTCACCAGATCAAAATTCTGAGATAGCCATTTTATTCAGAGTAGTCAAAAAACCTTATAACTATGTCTTTGGGGACGATTTACTCCCCCACACTCCCCGTGGGAGGGGCCACAAGTTACAAACTTTGACCAGTGCTTACATATAGTAATGGTTATTTGGAAGTGTACAGACGTTTTCAGGGGGATTTTTAGGTTGGCGTGGGGGGGGGGTTGAGGAGAGGGGGATATGTTGGGGGAAGTTTCCTTGGAGGAATTTTTCATGGGGGGAGAAAATTTTCAGGAGGGAGCGCAGGATTTTCTAGCATTATTAAAAAAAAAATCAATGAAAAAATAACTATGAAAAAGTTTTTTCAACTGAAAGTAAGGAGAAGCATTAAAACTTAGAACGAACAGAAATTATTACGCATATGATGGGCTCACTTCCTCCTAATTCCTCGCTCTTTACGCTAAAGTATTTTTAGTAATTTCAGCTATTTATTCTACGACTTTTGTTATTCAGGGGTCATTCTTAAGAAATTGGGACAAAATTTAAGCTTTAGTGTAAAGAGCGAGGTACTGAAGAGGGGATGAGCCCCTTCATATACGTAATAAAAACACGAGAATACAGAAGCTCGTTACGTAAGCTAATTTGTAAGTTACGTATATCTTTTACTAATAAAAACATTCGTAAAAAATTAAAAGTTCTAGTTGCCTTTTTAAGTAACAAAAAATGGGAGGGCTACTAGGCCTTCTTCCCCGCTCATTTTTTTCTCAAAATCATTCGATCAAAACTATGAGAAAGCCATTTAGCAAAAAAAAAAAATACAAATTTCGTTTTAATTATTCATCTGCGGAGAGCCAAAATCAAAACATACATTGATTCAAAAACGTCCAGAAATTAAATAAAAAGTAAAAAGTAAAATTTTTTTTTCTGTTTTAAAAAGTAGAGTTAAGAGAAAGATTCAAACTGTAGCGTAAAGAGCGGGGCGTTGATGAGGAAGCATACCCTTTCATATACGAAGTAATTTCTGTTCGTTTTAAGTTTTAATGTCGCTCCTTACTTTCCGTTAAAAAAACTTGTTTTTTTTATTTAATAGTTGAAAGGCCCAAAAACTATGCCTTTGGATACTAAATCAAAAAATTTGTCCTTTTTCACGCATAGTATTTGTTATTGTGAAGTATTTACACATTTTCAGGTGGGGGGGGGGCGAATTTTCGCTATGAGTTTTTCCACAGGGGAATTTTCTATGGGAAGGGAAGTTTCCAGGGGGTGAACTTGTCAGGAAAAATTATACACTGGGGGAACTTCCCGAATTCCTGTACAAAATTCTTTTTAATTGTCTTGCTTTCGCTTTTCTATCTCAATCTTGGGCTAAAGGTTGCTGAGGGTAATTGCCCGTGGTCAATTTTCACGGAATTGAATTATTTAGAAGATATATATATGGGGGGGATTTCTCCGCGGAGCTGGGGCCAGATTTCCAGGCATTACTTAAAAACGATCAGAGATTAAATTAAAAAAAAAACAAGTTTTTTTTTCACTGAAAGGAACGAGCAACATTATAACTTAAAACGAACAGAAATTATTACGTGTATCAAGGGGATTTCCCCCTCCTCAACACCTTGCTCTTTATGCTAAAGTTTGAACTGTGTCTCAATTCTTTATGAACGACTCCTTAAACACAAAGGTCATTTAATTAGAACAATAGGAAGTTTTTTTAAAAGTACTAAAAAGCTTTAGCGTAAAGAGCGAGGTGTTGAGGAGAAAACAATTCCCTTCATACACGAACTAATTTCTGTTCGTTTTAAGTTTTAATGTTGCTCCTTACTTTTGGTTGAAAAAACTTGTTTTTTAATTTATTTCATGTAAGAAGACAACTGATTTTTAATGAAAAGTCGATTAATTTGGCTTACTAACTATTTTGCCAAGTCATTTTGCCTTACAAAAACCAACCAACTCTCAAAAATTTAAATAGAAAAAACAACTAATTTTAATTACAGACCAACAGATTCGCTTATCAATCATTGGCAAACAAATGTTGGCTTACAAAAGCAAAATAATTTAAAATATATATATAAATATATATATATATACATATATATATATATATATATATATATATATATATATATATATATATATATATATATATATATATATATATATATATATATATATATATATATATATATATATATATATATATATATATATATAAAAATAAGTTGTCTGTCTGTGGATCAGGTGACGTCATGTCTCTGTGTTGACTGACGTCATGAAATTAGTTGTCGTCATTTTTGCTTTGACGGTGACGTCATTAACGGTATTTAAGACATTTGTTCACGGAAAAATGTTTAATTGTAAAATGACTGAAGAACCTACAATGGCAACAGCCGAGGAAGCTGCTCAAAGAGTTTATGCCAAAAAACTTGCTGCTGATAGAGAAAGTAAGAAAAGAAAGCGTTCCGAGGAATCACAAGAACAGCAAGAAAACAGGCTTGCGGCTAAAGAACGCAAAACCGCGCAGTTAGATGAAAATCCACCTGGACAGCGAGAGTCAAAACATATCAAAACTGAAAATGATAGCGATGATGATTGGGTTTGGGATTTTGACTTGGATAAGGTCATCAATGCCTACCAGATTTAAGTTAAAAAAAACAAAGGTTCGTCGATATGTACTTCATAGTGACGCTGAAAAATAAAGAAGAAAAAGAAAACTGAAAAAAGAAAAAAGGTAAAAAACTAAAAAAAACTAAAAAGAAAAAACACTCAAAGAGAAATTACAGACCGGGACACAAATGACGACCGAGACAGAGGGAATATAAGTGACGACCGGGAACCTCAAAGAGAAATTACAGACTGGGACACCCGGACACAAATCACGACCGGGACACAGGGAATATAAATGACGACCGGGACACATGGACACAACTACAACGGGGACGCCGGGGGCACAGGCGGGATATATAAATGACGACCGGGACACAGGGATTGTTCGAATAGAAATTACAGACCGGGACACCGGGACACAAATGACGACCGGGACACCGGGACACAGGGAATATAAATGACGACCGGGACACTCAAAGAGAAATTACAAACTGGGACACCGGGACACAAATGACGACCGGGACACAGGGAATATAAATGACGACCGGGACACAGGGACACATCATTAGAATAATGAGGTATAGATCTGAATACGGATTGTTTTTCCCATGGACAATTATATGTTGCATGTTCAAGAGTCAGTAAACCTGACAATCTATTTATATGCACAGACAATGGGACAGCGAAGAATGTTGTATATTCGCATGTTTTACGTAGTTAAAAACATATATTTATATCTATCTCTATTCACAGGTGGGACACAGGGACACAACTACAATGGCGCGTAACTAATATGGCGCGTAACGACTTACGCGCGCGGGGGGGCTTGGGGGGGCGCGAAGCGCCCCACCAACTAGGTGTTGGTGGCCCACCAACCAACAGCTAGTATATATATATATATATATATATATATATATATATATATATATATATATATATATATATATATATATATATATATATATATATATATATATATATATATATATATATATATATATATATATATATATATATATATATATATATATATATATATATTATATATATATATATATATATATATATATATATATATATATATATATATATATATATATATATATATATATATAAAACTACCGGGGTTTATATCAAAGGTTTATGTAAAGGCAAATTCAAAAAAGTGACAAATTTTCGAGCGAAAACGACCAAGCGATGTCGATGTATTCCATCTGGATCGAAAGAAATATCCTCTAAAATCTTCCTAAAGTTTCTTAGAAAAAAACCCTCTGAATCTTTAATTTAAATTAGAACAACAAAATGCATTATTTCAGTATGCTATTGTATATCTATTAGTCCATCTTTCTAACCGGAAGTCCTTATTCATTTTCAACAAAAATTTTGCAAGTCGCAAATAAAAACAGACTTTTCAACTCTACGCTGAACCTGAAACAAACTCAACATTAACCCGGATCAAGACTGAAAGGCGTGTAAGCAGGTTGCCAAAATGAAATTGGACCCCTATCGCAACCTATCTCAAGAAAATACAACTTTTCAAGGAAGTTTATCGCTGTAGCCTATTTTTGAACACCACTTATATTGGTACTGAAACCCACCATTGACACTAAAGCAAAACAGAAATGCGTCTTACTTTTGCAATATGGACAGCTGAGTGGGGGTTTTGGCTGAAATATTTCTTTTTTCACCGACTATGAATTACCTCGTTTTCATATATTTTCTCATATTGTAATCTCATTTACATACATTATTACGTCTCGTTAATAATAACAAAAAGATAAATAAGGATTTTAGATAAAGATGATGTTTCTTAGACACATTCAACAACGATAAAAAATCCTAATAACAAAAGTAGAAAAAAAATACATTGGTGATATACCTACCCAATGCTATTCGTCCTCAGAGAGATTTCCAAATCTCTCAGCACTTGGGTCGAAGTAGAACCATTCAAAATACGTCGTATCTGGAAGAAAGAACATAAATCAGATTTTCTGAATGAACTCCATGACCCGACAGGCTAAGTCATAAAAGTCCCTAAATCTGACGTCAACCCAAATAACGCATTTTTCAAACTTGGTGTTGATTAGCATTAGAACCTTAGCATTAGTCACCGCTGGTTACAACTATAGCTCAATTATCATACCGGACTGAGATTCAGGTATACTAATAAGAAATTGCGCCGCTGAAGACATTTTGAACTAGGGCATATTCGATTGTACTTTGGAGAGGGTTCCAACTCCTCCTTGGTTGGAAAGGGACGACATCCATTTTTAGTTGAAATGGGCCAACTATAGAAGTAAAATACTCATAAATTTTGTTGGGAAGGTTGGGGAGTCAGATAATTTTCATTTCTGTCCATATTTTTCATAGTTTTCTATAAGCTACCCTCTTCATATTTTTTGTAAAATATTCTTTGATTTTCAGCAATTTGCTTAACTTAATCCCCTCATAAATTAAATGTTTAATCCACAATCGTGCCAATTTCCAGAGGATTCATCAAACCAGCACTGAGAGAAATTTGTCTTATTCATTCACAAAAGCACACATGTATAACTATCATATGGCCAACAAGATCAATTTCCAGATAATTTTCCATATTTCAGAGGTTGGGGTCTGAGCCAGGCAAGCATGTACGAATTAAATTTAAATTAAAATTTCAAGAGTAGGCAAACAGTACATGCAAAATTGTACCAACTTTATAGAAATTATGGGGAAAGTCATATGATTTCAGGGTTTCCACAGGAGGCTCTAAGCCGTCCTACGTAGGTTTCTGGTCACCAGCCAAGGGACATGCCCCAAATGAATTCCCTTCTATGGAAAAATACAAAAGAACTGCATACTTCAGCCGTAGGATCGGGAGCATGGACAGGACCGTCTTAAGATATCAAGGGGCCATGGGAAACAACAAAATGTGACTCGCCCCCGAAATAATTTTCGGTTTATTCTCCTATTGCTTTTTAGATTCCCTATTTTATTAAAAAATTCAGGTTTTATTTAGGCTACTTCACTATTTTATAACAGGTTTCTTATTAGTTTATTGATTACCAAGAACCTTCAAACTGCCTTGTTGCATTATCATATTTTTCTTTTTGATTATTATTGCTTATGTTTGCTGGCTTGGGTCTGTTTGCTGTTTTTCTATGTTTGTTTGCTTTATACTTTGTAGCAACAGTTTACTCTATCCTGTATGTATAAGTAAATAACAAAATATTATTCACAATCTTGATAGGACAGCCTTTTTGCTTGGTAGTCGAATTGTGGAATTGACAATCGTATCGCGAAAAAAAGATTTCGCTTGACAATCAAAACAAGAAAGTTATTGTAGATTGAAATTTCGAATCTCAATTAGATTTTTAAATCACAAGTTTTTGTTCTGATAAAATTTAGTAATTTTCCATTGTCCGATTGCCAAAAAGGTCATATTTCAAAAATGTGGATAAAAATATTTCTGTTATTGAAGAGGTATTTGAGGTATTTTTCTAGTGCATGTTTTGATATAAGTAAAGCTTATTATTTATTGTTGATTTTAGTACAGTATAATTTTGCTGTATATTTATATTTTTTTTTGAAAATTTAAAAACGGAGAAGTTTTATTAGTTTGATACAAAAGGAGATGAAACACAACGCAAAATTAGCTCAGGTCGAAATGTTCAGGCATAATGATGGCGTGATTGATATTCACACCTCCTTCTCCAACTGTCAGCCTATAGGCATATTTTGCCTCAGAGGTAAATAGAGGTCAGATTCTTGAGAAATTTCGCAGTAAATTCTACGTCAGTCTAAATTTGAAACGGCATTCTTATATGAAATAAATAGACACCAACTAGCCATAATCTAACCTCTATGCTCTGCCTTTCACTATTCGAAATATGTCAAATAGTATTTATTTTATGGCACCCTTAAGATCAAGGCAGCCTGGAAAAGTGCCCAACCGACCCATGCGGTAGAACAGACCTGGCCATTTATGCAGGCTCGGAGGCTGATTCAAAGCCCATATTTTTGCACGAAGCAACAGGAAATGTGTTTATGCAGGCATATTTTGAACACTATAAAGTGTGGGCAAAACTTGAACGAGGGAATATATGGCGGCCATCCAGTTTCTGCAAACAAAGAGCACCAATATCCATCAGCACAAATCTTTGCCTCCATTAAAGAAAAATAGCTGAAATACCGTTGCTACATTTCAAGCTAAGATGGGAGGGATTGCCTATTCTCCGTAACTTAGGGTATATCCCATAGCATCCCGTGCTCCACCACACATGCATGAGCCGTTTATGTTATACGGGCCTCTTCACACCACAAATGGCGCACTTTATACGATACATGGCAAAATTCTATTACGCATGACATTGACCACCAGGCGCACACGATTTTCGAACGTGAGCATATATTCACCATGATGCCAAATGGGATATTTACAATATTCAACTCAAGTCTTCCATACGCATCTCTTTGCGCCCCATACGGTGCACTTTACTGCACATGTGGCAAAATTAGGCCAAAGAGCCTTTTGGGGGGTCTGAAGTTCTATAATTTTTCTGTACTTCTTTTGCATAAATTCATTGATTGATTGAATGACATGAACCACTAGGTGTACGATTTTCAAAGTAGACAGCCCTTACCAAGATGCCAATCGGATACTCCTAATATGGTAGGGAAACCAAACTCATTTTTGATGAACATTACTCCAAAGTGGCATCAATGAAACTCATCCTCCCAAATTCAAAACAAATAATTCTTAACAAAAATAGTCACATGTCGAGGATATGTACCATCGGTAGCAATGATTATATACGCAAATTTCTATTCACACATAAGGAGCTTCTCTCTCAATGAGTAATTTTATTTAATAATATAAATCGACTGCCTTCAGATATTCTAAAATTGACAAATTCCCGTGCAATTACACAGATTGGAACAGTTGTCAATCAATATGACGATCAATCAATATGACAGTTGTCAATCAATAATGCTGGTAACACCAACCAACCACGAATGCAAAAACCATCATGTGATAGTATGTAACAGGTACCTGAACCGAGTATTTCTCCATCGAGCAATCAGAGTTAATGTAGGTTGTAGCAAAGAAATAGGTTTAAGACCACAGGTAAAAACAAGAGCTAAGAGCTCATATGGTATGAGCTCTAGCAAAATTCTAAGAATCAATACATTGCTTTAAAAGGAAAATCAGAGACTTAATACCGTTCGGGATTTAAAATAACAGCCCTGAGTCACGAGGTCCTTCTAAATACCAAAATTCATTAAGATTTGATCACCTACTCGTAAGTTAAAAATACGTCAATTTTTCTAATTTTCCTCTCCCTTCAGCCTCTCAGATGGTCGAATCGGGAAAACGACTTTATCAAGTCAATTTATGCAGCTTCCTGACATGCCTACCAATTTTCATCATCCTAGGACGTCCAGAAGCACCAAACTCGCCAAAGCACTGAACCCCATCCCCTAACTCCTCCAACGAGAGCGGATCCTGTCCGGTTATGTAAATGACGTATCTACGACAGTTATAAGCGTTTCCCACGATTTTAGCCCCCCAACTCCCCCCATGGTCACCAGATCTGGTCGGGATTTAAAATAAGAGCTCTGAGACACGATATCCTACCAAACATAAAATTTCATTAAGATCCGATCACCCGTTCGTAAGTTAAAAATACCTCATTTTTTCTAATTTTTCCGATTTAACCGTCTTGGTAGTTACCAAGTGCCATAAAAACAACAACAAGAAAACAGAGGACTTAAACACAAGGCCTGTCTAAAACCAGTGGAAAAGACAGGGGTGAAAGAAACAATCGTTGACACTTTGCCAGTATCAGTTAAGGTGTCGTTGGAGGGATGAAATGTGCTAAGAAAAGAAAAAAGTAGAAACAAAAAATAAAAAGAGGAGCTAGAAAACAGAAAACTACAAAATCCAAAGTATTAACATGCTAAATATGCAATCTCTACCGCCGAAATAATCCAGGTGGCAGCAAAATATACAATTTGACCTATTTCTTCCAAATCTAAAAAGTAATTTACTTTTTCTTTCTTTCTCGTTTCTTATTGGTTCAGCTTTGGATCTAGCGTATTAGACTCAAGATTCTAAAATCCGATTTACTAAGTTGATTAGCCGATACTGTAACAACCGAATTCTTAAAGACAAAAACCACCCGCATCCATCAGCAAAATTCTTCATCCCCCCAAAAAGGGTAAATTGCTCAAGAATCGTACCAGGCTCTCACGCAGAGATGACAAATACGATACTCATAATATGGATGGCAATCCTACAAAATTTAAATGAAGAAACACGAAGAGTGGCGTCAATGAACCTGTTCTGGTCCAGACCAACTTAAAATAAACAGACCGAAAAAGAATGATTTTTATGCGCATAAGCGTCATGCCAATCAATATTTGATAAACAAAAGTTTTTTATGAAGAACATTCAGGCTACAACTATGTTTAGACAAAGATGTAACACTAATTCTAAAAGGAAGACAGTGTGCCATTGACCATTATAAATGTTTGTTAAAGCTCTTGAGAAGAGTAAAGGTTACAAATTCTGGCGACACTTAAATCTTAAAGATGAGACGACTGGGCGGACTTTTTTATAAAACAGAATCTTTGTATGGGACAGATAACGATTTTATTCAGCAAACTATTTAACGAATTCAGAAATTTTCTGCTGGGGTTTCTCACTCTCTACTACCTGATGTACATCTTGAAGCACTGCTTGATCCACCAAGCATGGCAACCTCCACCCCAAAACTAGAAAGACTTCCACCATGCCACACCTTCTCGAGCCATGCGGGTTACAGCATTATATTGTGCGTAAATCCTTTTAAAGTGGACAACCAGGGTCGTATTCAGGATTTTTTTTTTTTGGGAGGGGGGGGGGGGGGTACAAAAGGATTTTTCGGGGGTTTTCAAAAAAAAATTAAAACGCATAAAAAATTTGTTTATATTCATGCTCGTTACGTTTTTACGAGTCCCTCAAACATTTCGGGAGGGGTTAAACCCTCTCCCCCAACCCCATGAATACGTGTGGGCCAACCGTAATTTGTTGGTGTGAAAGTGTGATTTCCCTTCGCCAATCTTTGGAAATATAGAACAGTAATTCCTGAAACTTTGAGGCTTTGGTAACAAGTTTTTTTCTGGAAAATCTTAACCATTTTCAAATGCTCCAATCCTTTCTCAAGGCTTTGAATATATGCATTTATGTTTAGGGCTTTTTGGGGAATATCATGTGTATATGGAAAGTTTCTAAAACGGCCAAAAATTTTCAATTCCTTTCTATTGTTGCCTTTTATAACCGTCTTATTTTTCTTTCAACAATCCCAACAATCCAATAATCCCAAATCTTCATTTCAAAATCCATCCTAAGACACTATCTTCTATCACTATGCGTAGCAAACTAAATTAATTTTGTCTTTGTGGGTATGAAACCGGATTTTCTCATAAAATGTACCTGCATCGTAGTTTGTTTCGCAAAAGAACCTAACTTCACTTATTGAGTGTGTTCTGAATAATACAGAAGTACCGGCAGTAGAGTTAAGCTCAGAAAAGAATGAGGTGGAAGAATATCAGCCACGGTGTGCGCAACTGTATTGGCTTCAGCCACCTTCGTGCTCCAAGGAGTTTTTGGCAGTGGTGGTAGCGTTCAATCAATATAGCCTAGCGAAACTACAACCTATTCTAATGACAGAATACTTACGGAAGATCTATTATTGGACATCGGGGCCATATAAGTCACCAGTTTTTTTATATAATAAGCTGGAGCGTCTCTTGCTTGTACCAATTCCTAGAAGAAGATATAGAGGTCAAAATTTAACAGCTTCTAGTCTACTGAAGACAAAACTAAGAACTGTTTCAGCAAAATTTTATTTACTTACTTATTCATAGCCCATTTTTCTTTTAGGCCAGTTATTCCTTCACTATAATTCTAATACCGTTAGGCAGAAAGACTAAATCTCCAGGTTCAGTCCCATCCTTATCCCCTGAAATTCAATAGCTTCTTCAGTTTTTTTAGATTACCTGCAATTTTCATACGGTCATTTTGATATTTTTGAACATACGGGGCTCAGGTACGTACGCAGACATTCCTTCGAAGGAAGGGGCAGAGCTTAGTAGTAAAAAACTTAAATGGTGAATAACAATGAGAAAACATAGGGAAAATCTTGGGATTTACCTATTCCCTATCCGTCTAATTAAATGCTCAAAAGCTCCCTGAAAAAGGCACTAGGAAAAAACTAAAAGTATCTTGGCATTGAAACACTTACTGCTTAGACCCTCCCCCTTGTACACGAATTGGACAAACCCTTAAAACATTGCTCTTAAGTTTGGCAAGGAGTCACTAGTAATAACTAAACTTGAGACTAGAAAACCTCAAATGACTTGGCAAAGCCCCCTAATTAATAAGAGAGCCCTCTAATATTGTAATCAGTCAAGCTAATCACTAGAAGAATCAGGAGCAGAACCTGTAACCGAGTATTACTAGCCTGTAATCCTCGCCTCCGTGCACAAATTGGGAAATTCTCAGGAATTCCTAAAAATATTTCGTTCCGAAGCTAGAAGAGGAGTCAAAATTAATAACTAAACTTGACAAAAACAACAAAACTAAATATCGAATGACTAGGCAAAAAGCTAGAAGAGGTGTCAAAATTAATAACTAAACTTGACAAAAACAAAAAGAATAAATATCAAATGAACAGGCAAAAAGCTAGAAGAGGAGTCAAAATTAATAGCTAAACTTGACAAAAACAAAAAAACTAAATATCAAATGACCAGGCAAAAAGCTAGAAGAGGAGTCAAAATTAATAACTAAACTTGACAAAAACAAAAAAATTGATTATCAAATGACTAGGCAAAAAGCTAGAAGAGGAGTCAAAATTAATAACTAAACTTGACAAAAACAAAAAAATTGATTATCAAATGACTAGGGAAAAAGCTAGAAGATGAGTCAAAATTAATAACTAAACTTGACAAAAACAACAAAATTAAATATCAAATGTCAAGGCAAAAAGCTAGAAGTGGAGTCAAAATTAATAACTAAACTTGACAAAAACAACAAAACTAAATATCAAATGACTAGGCAAAAAGCTAGAAGAGGAGTCAAAATTAATAACTAAACTTGACAAAAACAAAAAAATTTATTATCAAATGACTAGGCAAAAAGCTAGAAGAGGAGTCAAAATTAATAACTAAACTTGACAAAAACGAAAAAATTGATTATCAAATGACTAGGGAAAAAGCTAGAAGAGGAGTCAAAATTAATAACTAAACTTGACAAAAACAAAAAAATTTATTATCAAATGACTAGGGAAAAAGCTAGAAGAGGAGTCAAAATTAATAACTAAACTTGACAAAAACAAAAAAAAACTAAATACCAAATGACCAGGCAAAAAGCTAGAAGAGGAGTTAAAATTAATAATTAAACTTGACAAAAACAAAAAAAAATGATTATCAAATGACTAGGGAAAAAGCTAGAAGAGGAGTCAAAATTAATAACTAAACTTGACAAAAACAACAAAATTAAATATCAAATGACAAGGCAAAAATCCTTAATTAAATAGAAGAGTCTTCTAATAATGAAATCAGTCAAGCTAATCGCTAGAGCCAACAGAGCAGAACCTGTAACTGGATATCTCTAGCATGTTAATAAACAAATGACGAAATGTTTAAAAAAGATGCCAAAAATGCGTGGCATTTCTAGACGTTACTTAATTATGGGAAGAATGCTTGTGACAGGATAATCAAATGGGTCTATAGCCTTGTAATTAGTTCCTCGTGAAGATTCAAAAAAGATAAAAGGGAAGCCGATTTGAATGCAAGATGAGAAAAAAATGTGACAATGGACAAAATGCACATACATAGGGGGGTCATAAGAGTCCACCCATTAAAAATTGTTTTTCTACAGTTCTAACAAAATATTGTTAGCTAATAATTTCACTAAAAATCCGCTTCCGGAAGCTAAAAAAAAATTTGGTTGCTAGTATTTATAGCCGGTTTTTTTTAACAAAACTTAACCCCAAATGGGGGAATTTGTTAGAGTTGGAACCATAACGATCGAAAGTTGATCATACAGAAAAACAGGATGACTAATTCAGCCGCATATGTAGGAACCTATTGCCGGAGGGGCCAATAATAAAAAAAAGTTTGGAAGAAGGGATAACAAAAAAACATTTGATTCGAATATTTTAATAAGAAGTGCCGATATATTCAAAAAAAAAGAATTTCAGGGGGGAGCGGTCCCCAAAACCCACCTGGTCCTGGATATGTCCCTGGACTAATTTCAAGGTGTAAAGATTTACAGAGATTCCATGATTGTAATTATTTCCTATAATTTGAAAATCCTTTTGTTGCTGTACTTAAAAACATCGTAGATTGGCCTATTTCTCTTTTCCTTATTTTTTTACTTCTTGCCACATTGCTTCTGAGAACAGTTTTTGTTAGCTATAATTTTTGTTTCCAAGATCTGACAGAAAATTGTTTAGCAACATTGTTAGACGCTAAAGAAAACCTAAAATTGTCTAGTTTTTTTAGATTGTTGAGTTGCTTAGTGTTGAACTGAATGGGAACTGAGTTGAATGGGATGGAGTTGCACGGGGGCTAAGTTAAATGATTGAGTAAAAGGGGGGAGGGGGTGACTTACATGCACACCAATATACGAAACAAATTAGAGAATTTTAACACTAAGATTTATTGGGAACATATTTCCAAAGGTTCTCTAGCGTACATCTGGTGCTGATACATAATGATGAAAGGAGAAAATCAGAAATATTTGATCAATTGCGAAGGGTCAAATTTCCTTAGTAATTGTTTGTTCCCTTCTATAGTTGGCTTATCAATATAAATTAATAACTTTAGTCAGGAACACACACAGCGGAAAGATACGTTCAGGCAAGTGACCCCCTAAATACTTATATTCCTTTCAATTTTTCTTCAATATCCTTTGACTATTTTTCGAAACTGCGTCTCCTTTGAGATAAAATCCAATGTTGAGTTATATAATGAATCGTTTCAAGAATCAAGAGGTTTTCGATTCCTAATAAGATTACGATCCATTGAAAAACCACTAATATAACGTTTCTCGATTACGATTCGTCTTTACATTATTAATACAAAATAATTTTACTACAAATGTGGAAATCCATACCAATACCAGTACTAATTTCTATTGTATCAACATTAAATATTGTATACTAATACTGCGTCTTTAGATGTTTTGTCACACTCATCATATACAGGAAAAAAATCTGTCAGGCTTCTATGTCTTTTTTGGTTACTTAAAAACGGCACTAGAACTTTTAATTTCCGTGAGAATGAGCCCTCCCGCGACATTCTAGAACCACTTGGTCGATACGATGACCCCTGGGGGAAAAAACCAACGAATAAACACACACACGTGATTGGTCTTCTGGCGAAAAATACTAAGTTCCACATTTTTGTAGATAGGAGCTTGAAACTTGTACAGTAGGGTTCTCTAATACGTTGAATGCAATGGTGTAATTTCCGTTAAGATCCTATAGCCTTCAGGGGGTGTTTCCCCCTATTTTCCAAAACAAGGCAAATTTTCTCAGACTCATTACTTTTGATGAGTAAGACTAATTTAATGAATCTGAAATCTTAAGAAATCTGATTCTTTTGATGTATCTATTAGTAACAAAATTCCATTTTTTAGAGTTTCGTTTACTATTCAGCCGGGTCGATCCCTACTACGTTACCACGAACTGTTTGATAGCTACATCAAAAGAATCGCACTTTAATGCTGATTTTAAATATATAAGTTGCATCAATTGTGTGTTTATTTGTTTTGTTTTTTTGTTTTGTTTTTTTTCCTGGGGTGATCGTATTGACCCAGTGGTCCTATAAATTTGCAAGAGGGCTCATTATAACGGAAATGAAAAGTTCTAGCACCCTTTTTAAGTGACCAAAAAAATTGGAGGGCACCTAGGCCTCCTCCGACGCTCATTTTTCCCCAAAGTCGTCGGATGAAAATTCTGAGATGGCCATTTTATTCAGCATAGTCGAAAAACCCTATAACTATGCCTTTGGGACGACATACTCCCCCACGATCCCCGTGGGAGGGTCTGCAAGTTACAAGCTTTGACCAGTGTTTACACACAGTAATGGTTATTGGGAAGTGCACAGAGGTTTTCAGCTGGATTTTTTGGTTGGAGGAGGGGTTGAGAAGATGGGGTTATGTGGGGGGAGCTTTCATGGAGGAATTTGTCATGAAGGAAGAAAATTTCAATGATGGGGGCACAGGACTTTCTAGCATTTAAAAAAAAACAATGAAAAACTAAATATGAAAATGTTTTTCAACTGAAAGTAAGGAGCAGCATTAAAACTTAAAACGAACAGAAAATATTACGCATATAACGGGTTCACCTTCTCCTAATATTTCACTCTTTACGCTAAAGTATTTTTAGTAATTTCAACTATTCATTCTACGGCCTTTGTGATTCAGGGGGTCATTCTTAAGGAATTGGAACAAAATTTAAGCTTTAGTGTAAAGAGCGAGATATTGACGAGTGGGCGAACCCCCTCATATACTTAATAAAAACATACGAATAGAGAAGTTCGTTACGTAAGTTAATTCGTAAGTTACGTCTATCTTTTACTAATGAAAATGTTCGTAAAAAACCAAAAGTTCTAGTTGCCCTTTTAAGTAACCAAAAAATTGGAGGGCAACTAGGCCTCCTCCCCCGCTTCTTTTCCTCAAAATCGTTCAATCAGATCTATGAGAAAACTATTTAGCCAAAAAAATAAATATGCAAATTTTCGTTTTAATTATTTATCTGTGGAGAGCCGAAATCAAAACATTCATTAACTCAAAAACGTTCAGAAGTTAAATAAAAAAAAACAAGCTTTTTTTTCAACTGAAATTAAGAAGCAACATTAAAACTTAAAACGGACAGAAATTACTCCATATATGAAAGGGGCTGTTCCCTCTTCAACGCCCCGCTCTTTACGCTAAAGTTTTAACTGTTTTAAAAAGTAGAGTTGAGAAAAAGAGTCAAACTCTAGCGCAAAGAGCGAAGCGTTGATGAGGAACAGCCCCTTTCATATACGGAGTAATTTCTGTTCGTTTTAAGTTTTAATGTCGCTCCTTACTTTCAGTTAAAAAAAATATTTTTCTTATTTAATCAGCATATAAATCCAATTCTTTTGATGTATCTTTTGGTAACCAAATTCTGTTTTTAGAGTATCCATTACTATTGAGCCGGGTCGCTCCTTACTTACATTTGATTACCACGAACTGTTTGATTTCAGTTACAATTATGATTAATGTTTATGAAAATAAGATAAGCCTATTTGTTTATTGTTATATATGAGTAATTCCGGAGCGTTTGTTTGTATTTATTCCGGAGCGTTTGTAAAATTTATTTAAAAATAAGTTTTTTGTGAATTAGTTTGGGAGACATAGGCCAAAAATCGAATGAGGGATTGACAACTCTTGAAGTTGCTAGAAGTGGGCTGCTACTATGCATCGGGTCTTTTAGCTAGTTTTCTGATAATTTAGCATACAATTACCTGATCACAAATCATGTCCCATTTCTTCTCGTCATCGTATTGCCTTAACACCTTAACCTTGTCTGGCGGCAGGTCCATTGACATCTCCAAAATAGAAAAAAATATAATTAAGCACTAAGTAATTAAACCAATTTCATATACAGCATTTAAAATACTTCATTTAAATTTACACTGTATTAATTTTAAAACTTTTTTCCATAAAATATGTTTTCAAAGTAAAGCAAAGGGCTACATTAAACCAAAGATGAGCAGAAACAATGCTATAACATCAACAAATAAATAAAGCACAAAACGAACAGAAATTACGATAAATAATCAAGTCAAACTCGAAACAAGCAGAAACCACCACAAAGAAAAATTGGGCTAACGCCCCCTGTGCCTTCTCAATACCAGAAAAAAAAACAATATGAGCAAATCACATTATAGCAAAAGATATTACGTTACAATACAATTTACCATAAGGGGTAGTGGTGTAAACAGAGTAGGAGAATCTGAAATTCAGAGCATGGTATTGGTCAAAAATTTGTTCAAAAATTGCCTAAGGTGCCTGAGCCCCTTTTACTTAACTGGACCCCACGACTCCTGAGAATGATTTGAGTGGCTCTAAATTTTAACACTACATTTTGTTTTGAGTTTAGTGTCAAACGTCGGCCCAAAACAAATTTTACGTACAAGGTTGAATATACACCTGGAAATTACTATTTCACCCTATGCTCTCAAAAAATTTCAAAAACAGCATTCCATTTTAACATCATTTTAGAAAAGAAAAATACTAAATGCCATATTATTTAGTCAAGTTAGTTGAGAGGACAATACAGTAGCAAGCAGCTATGATCTACGTATTCATATTGATATTCAGGGGCGTACTTTGTTATGGGGCAAGGGGAAACTGCCTCCTCGCGGCTCAAGTTTGCCCTCTCCAGACCCCAGTTTGCCTTCCTGGCTAAAATTTTGTTTCTGTAAAAAAAAACTTGCCATAACTAAGATAAGCCTGTATAATTCAAGCATCCAGAGGAACAGGCCAGTTTTCCTTAATATATTAAATAAAAAAAACAAGTTTTTTTAAATGAAAGTAAGGAGCGACATTAAAACTTAAAACGAACAGAAATTACTCCGTATATGAAAGGGGCTTTTCCTTTTCGACACCCCGCTCCTTGCGCTAAAGTTTGATTCTTTCTCGCAACCCTACTTTTTAAAACAATAAAAAACTTTAGCGTAAAGAGCGGGGTGTCGAGGAGGAAAAGCCCCTTTCATATACGGAGTAATTTCTGTTCGTTTTAAGTTTTAATGTCGCTCCTTACTTTCATTTAAAAAAACTTGTTTTTTTATTTAATTTCTGAAAGTTTTTGAATTAATGCATGTCTGATTTTGGCTCTCCGTACATAAATTATTAAAATGAAATTTGCATATTAATTCTTTTTTTGGCTAAATGGCTTTCTCTTAGTTTTGATCAGACGATTTTGAGAAATAATTATTAAAATGAAATTTGCATATTAATTCTTTTTTGGCTAAATGGCTTTCTCTTAGTTTTGATCAGACGATTTTGAGAAATAAGGGGTGGGGAAGGAGGTCTAGTTGCCCTCCAATTTTTCGGTTACTTAAAAAGACAACTAGATCTTTTAATTTTTAACGAACGTTTTTATTAGTAAAAAAAAATACGTAACTTAAGAAATAACTTACGTAACAAACTTTTATATTCTTATATTTTTGATTATATATATGAGGGGGTTGGTCCCCTCGTTAATTCCTCGCTCTTCACACTAAATCTTGTTTTATCCCAATTCTTTAAGAATGACCCCTGAATCAGAAAGGCCGTAGAATAAATAGTTGAAATTATTAAAAAAAATTTAGCATAAAGAGCGAAGTATTTATCTCCTCCTAAATACCTCGCTCTTTATGCTAAAGTATTTTTAGAACCCCTCATATGCGCAATAATCTACGTTCGTTTTAAGTTTTAATGCTTCTCCTTACTTTCAATTGAAAAAACTTTTTCATGTTTATATTTTCATTGTTTTTTTATAGTAATGCTAGGAAGTCCTGCGCCCTTTTCATTGAATTTCTCTTCCCTCATGAAATATTCCTCCAAGGAAAGATCCTCCCATATGGCCCCTCCCCTGAACCCCACACCCAAACCAAAAAATCCCCCTGATAACGTCGGTACACTTCCCAGTAACCATTACTGTATGTAAACATTGGTCAAAGTTTGTAACTTGCAGCCCCTCCCCCAGGGACTGTGGGGGGTAAGTCATCCCCAAAGACATAGTTATTATGGTTTTCGACAATGTGGAACAAAATGGCCATCTCAAAATTTTGATCCGTTGACTTTGGGAAAAAAATGAGCGTGGGAGGGGGTCTAGGTGCCCTCCAATTTTTTGGTCACTTAAAAAGGGCACTAGAACTTTTCATTTCCGTTAGAATGAGCCCTCTTACAACACTCTAGGACCACTTGGTCGATACGATGACCCCTGGGAAAAAAGAAAACAAACAAAAAAACAAATAAACACGCACCCGTGATTTGTCTTCTGGCAAAAAATACGAAATTCCACATTTTTGTAGATTGGACCTTGAAATTTTTTCTATAGGGTTCTCTGATACGCTGAATGCGATGGTGTAATTTTCGTTAAGATCCTATGACTTTTAGGGGGTGTTACCCCCTATTTTCCAAAATAAGGCAAATTTTCTCAGGCTCGTAACTTTTGATGACTAAGACTAAATTTGATGAAACTTATATATTTAAAATCAGCATAAAAATCTGATTCTTTTGATATATCTTTTAGCATCGAAATTCCGTTTTTTAGAGTTTCGTTTACTATTGAGCCGGGTCGCTCCTTACTACAGTTCGTTACCACGAACTGTTTGATATTTGCCTTTATGGTAAATATGGCTCATTTTTTTTTCACTGTCATTTTCTCTTGATTGGTGAAAATTGCCTCTAACTTTGCCCCCCCCCAGAATTTTGTCAAAATTATGCCACAGTTCATACTTTTTAATTTTATTCAAAGAGAAAATACGAACCTAACATGGGCCAACACACAAGGTTTTTTTGTTAATTCTACGGAAATTGGGCATGAACAACCAAAAAAGGCGATTTTTATGGAAATGGTTTGATTGATATCGAAGACTTGGGCCCTAGCCCCCCTCCCTTTACTGATTGTTTCTGAGGCAAAATATTAATTCAGAGAGAGCAATGCCCTTCCCCCGCCGATAAAATGTGTCTTATTATTTCCAACGTTTCCTTTGTGATTTGCATATTAATATTCTTTTTGAGTTTTTTTTATAAGTCTCTTCTCGCCCCAGAAAATATTTCTGCGCGCATGCTTGAATGTACACCTGACATCTACGAGTCGATCGTCCCTATGCTCTGATTCATACAGGTATTCGACGCGTCTTGTATGCAAGCTCCTTGGGTTGTGTTTACCTTTACCTCAGTTCCTTTAAGAGATTTCAAAATTTTCTGCTACAGGAAAAATTCAAACATTGCACAAGCAAGGAATGGTAATGACCCATTGAAAATTATTCAAATATACTTCCTTTTTAGTTGTTATGGTTATGAGCATGCATGGCTAGAAGCAGCGGAAACCGGGAATTTATAATGGAAGACTAGAAGAGGTCATAGAGTATCTGCTAAAGAATTGTCGTATACGGTAAAACGGAAAAAAAAGATGCCCTCGATGCAAGAATATCGTGGCTGCAGCCACTTTTCTTGATTTTCAAACTAATATATTTTCCTTCTTATTCAAGCCAAGTGACTGTTAGTTTTCTCTATAGGGGTATTGGACAAGGCGGATCTAATAGCGTACTTCTCTTTATCTGACTCTACTTTTAGGAATTATAGGCTTTTTTACTATGGGACGTGATCGTCTCTTACTGAGTTTATAGCTACCAGTGCAAACCGGATATACCCCCTACCACTTAAGAAATAAAGTTAGTTAGTCCTAATAAAATGTATATAAGTATGATGCATGTATAATACTTTAAGTATGATGCAAATATAATACTTAAAAAAAAGTTTGGGATATATATTTGGACATTAGGGAGGCAGATGTAAAGTACAGCGGCTCTGCATGCAAAATGTGTTAGCTCCTATTATTCTGATATTATGAAGCAAGAATTGTTTTGTGATTTCATAATGTCCAAATACTTTACCCCCACCCCAATGTGCAAATACATAGCCCAAACTATGTATTTTCCATCTATTCTGTCACTTCTCTTTGTCTTTTCTCACGCTAAGTTGATAGAAACTAGCGAAAGAAACGAGTTAACAGTGCCAAGATTTGGCTTAGTCAAAATAAGTCAAGATTAGGCTTACAAAATATACAAGACTAAGTCCGAACTAGTAAAAACTGGTATCTACGTTTCAGAAGCTCTTAAAAAACGTCGTCATGACGTCATAAATCTAGCAATGGTCAAAATTGGTGTGTCAGATCGCGGGCAGATTCTTGTTAAGTCGCCTTGAGACCCTTCTGCACGAAAAATCAGGTCTATTACAGACTGTGTATGATCTTCAATTTATTATTCTTTAGTTATTTTTTTTTTCATTTGCTTTTTTCTAGTAAAAAGAATTACCTTTTATAGCGTTTTTCTTTTTTCGATTGGTTTCATTTTATTTGTCTTTACTTATTATATGTTCTTGTCAATTTGTATGCACTGATGCTATTTATTTTTTTTGTGTGTGTGTGTGTGTGTCTTCTTTCTTATGCTTTTGCTTGAGAATTTGTTGGCATCACCTATCCCTAATACTGAATCCACGATTATCTCCAAGCTATCATGGCGTATTCAGACAACGGTGAGCACTTGATTGAACTGGCTTGTAATAATACATCAAAGGCATCTAATCATTATGGTGGTTTTTGCTGTTCTGGGTCGTCTTGAGCTTTTGGAAAAAGAAACATTAGATTTAGAAGAGCTATTGAATGAGGGAAGTCGGGATTATGCGGCAAGACAATGATTTAGGAGTTGTTGATAAAAATGACACTAAATATAGAAATAGATTGTTTGAAGACCAAGTTGGTTTCAGTAAGATCTCAGTTAAACAGTAGAATATTCAAGGCCTTTCTTCGTCTATTGATGAATTTATATTCCTTCTTTGTGAGTTGCATTCATCTCCTAATGTTTTTAGATTTTGAGAAACATTTTTAAATGATAATAATGATCTATTGGTTGATATTCCAGGTTATACCATTGAACGGTTAAATAGGTCAAAACTTTCTAAAGGAGGTCTTGCTTTTTACATTGCTAATGGTTGTACATATTCGTTTTGTCTTGTTTCAGTGAGTAACAGCAGTTCTGGAAGGTTTTAGAATGTTAGTTTTATTTATTTGTTTTGTTTTCTGGAAGGTTTTAGAATGTAAGTTTTATTTATTTGTTTTGTTTTCTAATTGTTTTTTCTATTTCTTTCTCCCATGTGTGTTTGTGTGGCGTTTCTTTAGATGGTTCTATTTTACAATCAGTTTTATTACTTTTTTATATTTTATTCTATTTTTTATATATATATTTCTGTCGTTTTTTCATCAGTTTTATAGATGTTTTTATTCAGAATCAGCTTTTTCTTCTTTAAATTTTTTTTTCTTTCCATTGAGAAAGGCCTGCCTAAGAACATAGACAAAAAACTTTTCCAAATTTCCATGTCGGTTAGCAACTTTCATTATAACAGCACCAAGGAATTCAAAATGAAAACATTTTTGGCCTCCCTGGACCCATTTTAGTTCTATTCATACCTGAAATCCACGATTTGCTTCTTGTTGTTTCAAAACTAGTCTATATAGTTTTTTGGGGCAGTATCACATTTTGTCACTGTTGTCAGTTTGATTCGTGAACATAAATAATCAAAAGTAAATCTGAAAATTCTTTCCATCCGTCAACATTCAAACCTAAATTTTATCTGCTGATTCCAAAGATAGCTACGCCTTTAAATACAAACTATGGCTTCAAAGCCGTTTCGTTGTTTGGTGCCACATATTTTTTGTTAGTTTTTTACAGATTTTTCACCCATGGTTCTTTTTTTCAATTTTGACGCCGGCTATTACCAAAAACCGCAGAACTTCATATGGAGGTGATCATACCGACCCATATCAACTTCATATTAACCATTCTACTGCCAGATTTTCTTAATTCTTTTTAACATGTATATGGTTATGTAAGTTTCCAATCTGATTCGCTAAATTTAGCACCAGCTTAATCTCGGTATTAGTAAAATCACACTGTGAATGGGCCTTCCGAAAATTAAATAAAAAACAAGTTTTTTTTTAACTGAAAGTAAGGAGCAACATTAAAACTTAAAACAAACAGAAATTTTTCCGTATATGAAACGGGCTGTCCCCTCCTCAGTGCCTCACTATTTCCGCTTAACTTTAACTCTTTCTCACAGCTCTACATTTTAAAACAAAAAAACTTTAGCGAAAAGAACGGAGCGTTGAGGAGGAGACTGCTTCTTTCATACGCGGAATAATTTCTGTTCGTTTTAAGTTTTAATGTTACTCTTTATTTTCAGTTATTTTTTTTTTTCTGAACGTTTTTGAACTAATACAGGTTTTGATTTTTCTCACTGAACATGAATAATTAAACGAAATTTGCATATTAATTTTACTCTTTTTTCCCAAATGGCTTTCTCAGAATTTTGTCGCCCTCCAATAATTTTTGTTACTAAAAGGCTAAAAGGGATTTGGTTAAGGGGCACTAGAACTTTCGATTTTATTTACGGCGTTTTTATTAGTAATAAATACACGTAACTTTCGAATCAACTTACATAACGAACTTCTATATTCGTATAATTTTATTACGTATATGAGGGGGGGTTAGCCCCTCGTCAATACCAAACTTTTTACGCTAAAGTTTGAATTGCGTTCCAATTCTTTAAAAATGACCCCTGCATCATAAAGGACGTTTAATTAGACTAAATAGCCCTTTTGAAATTACTAAAAATACTCCAGCGTAAAGAGCGAGGTATTGAGGAGGGGACGTACCCCCTCATATACGCGATAATTTCTATTCGTTTTAAAATTTAATGTTGCTCCTTACTTTCAGTTGAAAAAACTTGTTTTTTTATTTAATTTCTGAACGTTTTTTAATAATATTGGAAAATCTAGCACCCCCTTCATGGAAATTCTCTCCCACTATGAAAAGTTTCTCCTGGAAAAGATCCTCCCACATATCCCCCTCCACCGGTCTCACCACTACCAGAAAACTCCCCGAAAAACATCTGTATATTTCCCAATAACCAATACTATATGTAAACAATGGGCAAAGTTGATAACTTGCAGCCCTTCCCCCGGGGACTGTGAGGGATTAAATCTTCCTCAGACATAGTTATTATATTTTTCGACTATGCTGGACAAAATGGCTATCTCAAAATTTTTAATCCGGTGACTTATGAGAAAAAATGAGCAAGGGAGCTGGCCTAATTGCCTTCCAATTTTCTTCTCACTTAAAAAGGGCACTAGAACTTTTGATGTCCATTCGCATGAGCCCTCTCGCGACATTCTAGGACCACTGAGTTAATATGAAAACCCCAGGGAAAAAAAAAGAATCCGCAATCCTTCTTCAGGCAAAAAATACAAAATTCCGCATTTTTGCAGATAGGAGCTTGAAACCTCTGAAGTAGGGTTCTCTGATACACTGAATCTGACGGTGGGATTTGCATTAAGATTTTAATACTTTTAGGATGTCTTTCCTCTTTTTTCGATAATAAGGCGAATTTTCTCAAGCTCATAACCCTGAAAGGGTAAGACTAAACATGATAAAACTTATATATTGAAAATTAGCATAAAAATCCGATTCTTTTTATATATGTATTGGTATAAAAATTCTGTTTTTTAGAGTTCTAGTTAATATTGAGCCGGGTCGCTGCTTACTTAGCCTACAGTTCGTTACCATGAACTGTTTAACAAACTGACGGGAAACAAAAATGAAAAAATAAAGTACTGCATCGAACAAAAGTAAAAAATAATGGATATTGTAGATGTAAATGATGCCAAATCTACTTTTTCAAACATGCTTCCTTTTTAGGTGTTCCACTTATGCGCATTCTTGGCCAAAAGCAACGGAAGCCATGAATTTCAGACTATGGAAGAACTAGTGACAAAGACAACACCTACATAAACATTGTCTATTAGAAGTATTATTAGTGGATATACAGGCTAAAACATACGTTTTTTTCTGAGGGCTTACACTTTGGAGGGGTAAAAGTTCATCAATCCGCATTCCTGAAAGTGGCTAATTATACAAAAAAAAACACTGAAAATTTGCAGAAAAATTTTGCATTTTGCGAACCTGAAACATTCCCCCTCCCCTACTTTCATGCCTGGAATCTACCAAAATTTTGAAAGGTTTCAGAAAATTTGATTTGTGGGTGGAACGTGCTTAATTAGCTGTTCCAGACCAAGTACGAATTTCGGCATTTCGTTCCTTTTTTATTTTACGGGTACCCTCTTCGACATCCTTTCAACAGGAACCTGCCTCAATGTCTCGGCAGAGAAGCGTGCAGGATTTCGTCTTAGAAGTGCCACATATGTGGCAACTTCAAGTTATTATAAAACATAAATGACTTTGAAGTTTGTGTTTGGGAATGGGATATTGGTTTTCCTTGATGCTCACAAAAAAGGTCATGCAAAAAGGTTCGTCTGTCAACCGGCAGACGAAAGAGACATCCGTCGTCCCATTAATGCGCTACTGACATATAGCACCCTCCGGAAGGCTATACGGACGTCAGGACAGTATAGAGAATTTTTGGTCGAGGGGGGATATCTTTAGGAGGGCATTGGTTCAAACAAAATTTAAAAATCATAACAAAAATTTATTTACATGTGCTTTTGTTACAAGTGTGTAAGCCGGACAAAAATTTCAGATGGGGGCGGGGGGGGTCTCAAACCGGCTAACCCATCACACCCCTGGATACAGCCCTGATAGACCCGCTTGTCTTTATTGGGTTCCATTGATAAATACTGAAGGAGTTCATTCTTCGACATGTTTGGCAACCTGATGGTTGCCAATCAGGGGCGCCAATGAACGAAATTATCAGGGTTGGCACAAATGTTTCCTTCAAAATCTATAAGGGGGGCGATCTTCTTTTTCCAATTTTGTCTTTGAATACACCAATAAACGGTGTTTTTTAAATGAAAATATCAAAAAGAACATTGTTCGAAATCTAAGTAGAAAATCTCGGGCAAATCAAGTCATAATTAGATTCCCTATTTTGTTTAGGATCATTTAAGTCTCATCCTCCATTTGAGAACAGCTTAGAAAACGTTTTTTGGCAAGTATCTCAGAAGTGTAAATATTTGAAGAAGCATAACAGCAACAATTTATGCATAAATTTAATCTCTAGTGAATTTGTTTCAAAGGTCGAAAAATCCAAGGGGCAGCCTTTACAAGGGGATTCCCCCTCCACCGTGCAGCTAAAAGAATTTTTCATGCATTATTATCTTCTTCAATTCTTGCGCAGGGTTTAAAAATTCCTTTTCACCCTTCAGAACCGAAATCAATCTTCCAGTTTGATCTACCAAGCCGTAAAGGGTTATATACCCATAAAAGGAAAAGCCAATTAGATCCAAGATAGCTTAGTTATGGTATGGATTATAATATTAACTGATCTCTCAAAATTACCATAACAAAGGCAACAATAAAGCTGATACTGAGCCAAAAATGGCATTTAAGCAACAATTCTGGACAAAGAAAATTATAGGGTATAATAACGACTTTTAAAAAGCAACTTTATCAAACTGAATTATCATGTACAACATTGAATTGCGAGGTGATAATTTTAAAAATTACTATTATTCAAAGTTTGGCATATATTATAATATGAAACAAAATTGAACTGTTCTTGGCTCAATAGTTAAAATACATGACTCTAACCGAACTTGTTTGCATTGAATATGTGATAAGAATGTTTTCATCACTCATATTTTTTTCACAATAACTCTTAATCTTTTTTGCAGAATTCAAGCGTTTTGGATTTTAAAAAAGAACATTTTTCAATTTCTAGAAAAGTTTTCTAACCCAGTTTATTATGTTGCATTCAAAACTATAACTATTTCTTTCTAAAATATAAAAAAAATAATAAAAAACTTCAAAATAGAAAACACTAGAAAAAATTAAACTATGATGAATTCGGCGTACCAAATTCAATTAGAAGGTTCTAAAAAAAGCCAAAATCAGAAACTAAGATACAACGATTACCTTAATTTGCCACAGAGCAAAAGATAATAAAAACCTTCTTTTGCACCACTCAAAATAATGTGCCATAAATCAAATCTTTAACTTCAGCAAAGACTTTTCCAAAACAGATAAAAAAAAGCATAAGAGATATTGTCCAACCAATTTCAACTTTTCTAGCCGAAGCAACCGCTAAAAAGTTATGTTTTGAATCTCCCTATTTATCGCAAGGAAGGAAATCGTGGTGCCAATTCAAGAATATGTGGGAGGAGGCCAACTAGGGTCGTATCAAGGGGAATTATCCGTTTTGAGCCCCCCCCCCCCAAAGAAAAAGTTAGTCTTACTCGTACGAAAGATATAAAAGATCATTTAAACAAATTCCTGCTACGTTTTACAATTTATTGAGCCCCTCTCCCCTTTACGAACAAAAATCTTGGATACGGTCCTGGGAACAAGGTTTTTTATCAATGTTGTTTAATAAACATACAAAAAAGGTACTTTTAAAACCTAGAGGATTCATAAAATAGAAATAGAAAAAAAATACATTTTCAAAATCCAGGAACGGACACTGCGGTTTTTTTTTTTTTTTTTTTGACAAAATACAGGAAACTTATTTTTAAAATCTAGGAGGGTGATTCTCCCCCTACTCCCTAATCACTGCTGAAAGGAAGCAAAAGATCAAAAGGTCATCACATCTCTAAAAGTCAAAGAAGCATATTACTTCATTTTAAAAGATTATGTACCACTCCGGTACCCTAACCGTGAATTACTGTCAATCAGAAAAGTTTCTTTTTAATCTCACAAAGAAAATGGAATAGAATATATGTCCATAGAATGGAATGGTCCCTGACTAAGTACTAATAAGCAAAATATAAATCAAAATATATATATATATATATATATATATATATATATATATATATATATATATATATATATATATATATATATATATATATATATATATATATACTATTGAACATCATAAGCATTTATTAAGAGAACCACAAGCGACGTGGAAATGGACACTTCGGGTTCGTTTAGATAATAAAAAAAAAAAAAAAAAATTAAAAAAAAAAAAAAATGCAGTCCTAAAAAGTAGAACAGTACTTTTTTGGCCTTTCTAGCAATTAAATTTAAAATAAAACAACATTTTTCAACTGACTTTTTACTTTCAGAACAAAGATAAAATCTAAAATAATCTACAAAATCTAAAACTAAAAGCAATAATAAAAAGAAATAAAAAACAAACCAATATTTTTTATCTTTGTTCTATATTTTGTATTGAAAGCGCCTTGTTTCATTCAGGCGAACTGTCTTTTCCTTCTAATGGCCGTAATTCCGTTTGTTTCTTCCTCTTGAGATTATTTTTTTTTCTCTTTATTATTGGCAAATACTTCAGAAGTTTGAAACTTTAGATACGATATTTAGGCATAACAGCGACAGTACAAGGATTTTTCCTGGGGGGAGGGGGGACGCGAAAAAATGTAATTTCTACTCCTATATTTAAATTTATCCCAGGAGGGGTAAAATTGGGAGGAGGTTGTCTAAAATCTAGGCTCTGTGCAAGTATGCCCAGAGAAGAATTTTTACCTCTGTCAAGGCACATAGACCACTTCAATTTGTCTTCCTTTTTTAGAAGTAGAGGGCACTGAAAAGCCTCATTTTTATAAGAAATATTTAGCTTTAAATAAATGTTAAGGGAAAACTGTAGCCTTAAGGAGAGATTGGTTCTGGCGACTTCCTCCAAGCAACATTCTTGTCCCTAGAAAAATAGTGAAAGTGCAAGTCTCATAAGTGAAAGCAATATTTGACATGCAACCCTGCGTCTTTAGCTTCCAGACTCCCTTTAATCTCATCCCTTTAATATTAATACCTCTTGTCTAATGTGCAGGCATTCTTTCCTCCCTCCCTCTCAAAATAATGTACGAAGCACAAAGCAAAAAGAAGAGGAAAACTTTTTACAGTGTTTTACAGTTGTTTTTCTGCATTTTCCTTATGTTTCGTCTTTTTTCGTGTCACTTTAAAAAGGCGTTTTTTGATATTTCATTTTAAAAATCAGAAAAACCCTAAAATACCTCCCCCAAGATTTTAAAAAATACTATTTTTTATCCTCAATGAAAGGAAAAAACGGATCCCCCACCTACATTTTGGAAAAATGGCGCTGCTGTTTGGCTCTTGCCCCCTTGTAAAAAAGCAGTAATTGTACATCTTGGGCTCAAGTCCCTTTGCCAGCAGCCCTTTAATTAAATTAAGACATATGTCTTACCAAAACTTGAGTGAATCTTCTTTCCACTTCTCCCTGTTCCGGCATAGGCCTTTTTGGGGGAGGTGGAGAAAGGGTTTTCCTCAACTTCTGAGATCGCGTAACGGTTTTATTCCTCAAAAACGCCATTCCACCATTATCCAAATCCTGAGTTTTTATATCCAAATCTGATGACACTTCTTTGCCACTATTTTTATCACTATTCACATTATCTGAGCTCAGAACATTGCCCATGTTTTACACTCTTCGTGGTTGGAATTAACAACCAGAAACCACAAGAAAAAACAACTTCGACCTTAACAGAATGCTAATTGTTCAACGAACGATGAAAAATACTTCTTTACATAGTTAATCCTGAAAAGACAATTAATGCTGATTACGATATCAACATATGATTAACATCTTATTAGCAAGTAAATAGGTGGACACATAAAAAGAAGATGGGGGGAGAGGAGGGGGTCAAAATAATTTATCCTGAGTGTTTTGATGCTGGAAAAGAAACGCTTTATGGACGAGGAATCCAGATTGTCATGGGTATTCTTTGCAACTTCCCCCCCCCCCGTAATTTAAAGGAAGGAAGTCATTTCAATCAATCTTGTGCAAGAGAAAAGGAGGAGGGCATACCCTTGTATGCGGGCATAAGTTAGTGTTACCTTCCGCAAATTAGTTGGTCCAATATGCAACCTTGTTCCTGAGCTTTCTCAGAAACGTACTAAGACGAAAATTTGGAGAGAGGAGTCAATTGCTCCCTCATAATTACAAAATACCTATTGTTGTATGTCCACTAAAAATACTCCCTTAAATCCTTGCCCTTTTCCTCTCCCTTGTTTTTTGTGAATTGGCGCCCCTGAAGATGTAAGATAGGTCATACTTTTCACAGAGGAGAGAGGGGTCCTTTTAAGTGAGCATTCTGAGACAATAGAAAATACACTTTCGCTGTATGACCCTGGGTTACCCTCTCCCCCTGGAGAGCAGTAATGTCCCTAAGCCTCAAGTTTTATGTAATTAATTTACTTTTTAATTTTTGGTTAACGAAGGATCTTATTAGCTAATACATGGATGAAGACCTAAGAAGATGAAAAAAACAGATGCGGATTTTTATGGCACTTGGTATTAACCAAGTGACATATGGCGATCGCAAATTTTGTCGGTCTGTCGGTCCTGGTTTTGCTACTTTAGGCACCGCCAGGTAAGCTAGGACGATGAAATTTGGCAGGCGCATCAGGGACTGGACCAGATTAATTCCTGAAAAATTAGAAAAAATGAGGTATTTTTAACTGAAGAAGGAGTGATCGAATCTTAATAAAACTTCATATTTAGAAGCACCTCGTAACTCAGACCTCTTACTTTAAATCCCGACCAGATCCAGAGTCATTAAGGGGGGGAGGAGTTGGGAGGGAACCAGAAATCGGAGAGATCAGGGTGAAAGTTGGTGGGAAGAATAAAAACAAGTCCAAGATACGTGACTGACATAACCGGAACGGATCCAGAGACATATGGGGGAGTTGGGGGGACCTAAAATCTTGGAAAACGCTTAGAGTGGAGGGACCGGGATGAAATTTGTTGAGAAAAGTAAGCAGAAGTCCTAGATACATGATTCACATAATCGGAACAGATCCGCTCTATTTTTGGAGTTGGGGGGGGGGGGGTTAATTCTGAAAAATTAGAAAAAATGAGGTATTTTTAACTTACGAAGTAGTGATCGTATCTTAATGAAATTTTATATTTAGAAGGAAATCGTAACTCATATCTCTCATTTTAAATCCCAACCGGATCCAACGTCATTGGGGTGGGGGGGGCAGAAATCTTGGAAAACACTTGAAGCGGAGAGATTGGGATGAAACTTGGTGGGAGGAATAAAAACATGTCCAAGATACGTGACTGACATAACCAGACTTGAACCGCCCATTTTGGTGAGTTGGGGGGGGGGGGGGTAGTAATTCGGACAAAATCAGAAAAAACGAGGTATTTGCAACTTACGAACGGGTGATCAGATATTAATGAAATTTGATATTTAGAAGGATCTTTTGCTTTAAAGCTCTTATTTTAAATCCCGACATGATCCGGTGACACTGAGGGGAGTTGGAGGGGGAAACCGAAATTCTTGGAAAACGTGAAAACTGAGGTATCTTTATTTTACGAATGGGTGATCGGATCTTAATGAAACTTGATATATAGAAGGATCTTATGTCTCAGATGCTCTATTTTCAATTCGAGTCGGGTCTGGGGACATAGGGGGTTGGAGGGGGAAACAGAAATCTTGGAAAACGCTTAGAGTAGAGAGATCGGGATGAAACTTGATGGGAAGAATAAGCACATGTCATAGATACGTGATTGACATAATTGGAACGGATCTGTTCACCTTGGAGGAGCTTGGGGGTATTGATTTGCAAAAATTAAAAAAATTGAGGAATTTTTAACTTAAGAACGGGTGACCGGATCTTAATAAAATTTGATATTTAAAAGGAACTCATGTCTCGGAGATCTTATTTCAAATCCCCATCAGATCTGTTGACATTGGGGGAGTCGGAGGGGGGAACCGGAAATCTTGAAAAACGCTTAGAGTAGAGAAATCGGGATGAAACTTGGTGGGTAGAATAAGCAAATGTCTTAAATACGTGATTGACGTAAATGTAGTGGATCCACTCTCTTTGGGGGAGTTAGGGGGTGGGGTTCAGTGCTTTGGCGATTTTGGTGCTTCTGGACGTGCTAGGACGATAGAAATTGGCAGGCGTGTCCGGTAGCTGAACAAATTGACTTGATAAAGTCGTTTTCCCCGACTAGACCATCTGGGGGGCTAAAGGGAGAGGAAAAAATAGAAAAAATGAGGTACTTATAACTTACTAGTGGGTGATCAGATCTTAATGAATTTTGGTATTTAGAAGGACCTCGTGACTCAGAGCTCTTATTTTAAGTCCCAACCGACATTAAGCCTCCAATTTTCCTTTTAAATCAATCTACTGATTCTTAGAATTTTGCTAAAGCTCACACCATATGAGCTCTTGGCTCGTCCGGCCTGATCACAAGTGCCATATGAGCTCTTAGCTCTTGTTTCTTCAGGGGCGGTTTGGTAATCCGAAGAAGGTACATTTTTTGTCTGATCATCAGTTTGAATATATCTTCAGATTTTTACCAAAAAGTTCATAGAAAGAACTTTTTCACGTGCATCTTAAGGGGCTTTCCCCACTTTGTGCAGGGATGAATAAGGTTTTATAGCTTAATAAATTTTTATAGTCCTTCTTTATACAATGTGTATCAACTTTTACTTTTTTTAATATAGGCCACTTATCCCCTCATCCGAAGCGAATTTCTCTACCTGTACGCCTATATGACTAGTAGCTAATATGGGAAAGTTCCGTATTCAATCTATTTACCATAGTAGACTAAAAAATATAGCCTATAAGATATAAATATAGGCTAGTTTTTAGAAAAGCTGTGAATGCGAATTACGAACAGAATGGAAAACTTCTTTTAGATGAAATATTACGAAATCCTAAACACTTTCAAATTAACAATTAATTCCAGTTAAAAAATAGATTACCACCTGAAAAGTGCTTAAATACGTCAGAATACCCAAACAGATGGATAAAAGTACCCATAAAAAAAAACTTTGTCTCAAAAATTAGTAGGCCGCAAATTCCTTCCTGGTTAACTAAAATATTTTTTTACTTTTCAACAGTATCTCATTGACAAAGAATAGAATCAAGCCAGTTCGTTCAGAGGGGAAGGCACGGGACAGCCCCTTGCAGAAACCAAAACTGCAAACAAAGTATAAATTTTTGAAATATCAAACTAGTATGTTCCTTTTCAACATAATTCTCTTATCTTTAAACCACTCCAAACCGCAAGGTAAATTTGTGTGGGGTTGTTTATATCGAGGTCTGTATCTGTACTCTGTGTAAGAAAGATGTGTTTCAAGAAAACTACTGAGCGGGGTACGCACCCAAACAAACATTTCGGGAGGGAGGGAGAAAATTAAAAGAAAATGTTAGAAAAATCTGTTATATGAGAATAATGGACTAAACTACGATTTCATACTCTATCAATATAACTAACTCTTTCGAACTTGCGCCCCTTGCAGGAAAAAATGCTTCACAACGAACCTGATTTGAAGGGATCTTGTTCCAAAAATTCTTTTGGTTGTATACGTTCCTGGAAAAAGATATCCTGAGATGTCTAAGATGTTATTTAGTGCCTGTGAATTAATGGCGTCCTCAAAACTGAGTGAAAAGGTTAGAATATAGATTTTACTGCTGGATATAATCCACTAAAATGACAAACACGACTTTTTGACACCGTGACTTGACTTTGCAGTAACTACCTAGAATCTAGTACTAAAACTGAATTTTTGCGAGATGAAAAGTGGGCGGAACAATGCTGACTCAATTTTGAAGAGCCCCACCGTCACCGGAACTAAACAAAAAGATGTTTTGGCTTTGACTCAGTATTAACCACACTAATGATGTTGGCAAAGCTATAAAAGGTATATTGATTACTGGTACATGCAAAATAATAAATACTGGTAGGAGAATTTCTGGCATCATCTCGTAAAGCATAAGCTCTTGTTAAGAAATTGCGACCAAAGTCACAGTTCGCCATCTAAACTCTCATTATTTTTTGTGAGGGGGGGCAGGAACATTACTAGAAGAAGAAGCATAAAATATACACAAAGGGCTAATAACTTCCCATGTTTCTTGAATACCAGTGTTTCAACTTACCAACGACACTGAAAAAAAAATGCCCCCTCCTCCCTATTCGCATCTAAGATCTGTCCACATCGAACAATGGAGATTATGCAAGGTATTTATTCTTTTTAATCATGAAGTTTCTAGAGCAGTGTAACATTTTTGTCAATGGTGCCAGGCTGAACCATGGAAAAAAAAAAGTAATCGATATTGGCAACACCTTTTGCCTGTAGAAACCCAACTTAGCCAATATTTTGATTCTCGAAGGCAATTACACCTCCGAAGGAAGTTTCCATGTTCTTGAGCTGTTCGGTGCCATAGATTTTAAAGATATTTAACTTTTTCGCTGTTTTTCATGCAGGTTTCTTCTTTTTTCATTTTAATTCCTTCTTTTTTCAGGCTCCGTGTTCTAGCTGTTCGGTGCCAAATATATTATAGATATTTAACTTTTTTGCTGTTTTTCATGCAGGTTTCTTCTTTTTTCATTTAGCGGCTGCTACTAACAAAAACTACATAACTGCGCATGGAGGTTTTTTTGATTAAAAATTGTATTCTTTATTTTGTCTTTTTAATATGTATCTATAATATGTATGGTTTTCTACTAAACAATTTCAAACTATCATATTTAATTGTCACTGTCCTTGATACTTCAGCGATAAGAGTCTAGTTCCGTGATTCCTAACGAAGAACATGCCCACCGCCGATTAGGCATAGCAATATTTGGTGGGTCATGGGTAGGACGTGCACCTTTCGGTTGAGTATATCTTAGAGCCTTAACTTTGAAATAAAAAAAAAATCCATGTGAATATTCACATTCATATGTGTCTAAAGAGTAAAAAAGATACATGATAGTATTCCAACAACGTCATAGACTTTATAAAAGCTGTTGTATTCAGACAATATTTTTCATTAGTATGAAATATGCCTAGAGAACGACCTAAAAAATATACTAAATTAATGCCCTTTTAAGCTTCTTTCGCGTGAATACATGTAAAATTTTGAATAACCAAATTTAAATATTATGAGGGGGCATCAGGATTTTAACAAGAGCTAAGAGCTCATATGGCACTTGTGACGAGGCAAGAAGAGCTAAGAGCCAAGAGATCATATGGTATGAGCTCTAGCAAAATTCTATGAATCAATAGATTGATTTAAAAGGAAGATAAGAGGCTTAATGCCGGTCAGGATTTAAAATAAGAGCTCTGAGTCACAGTGTCCTTCTAAATATCAAAATTCATTAAGATCCGATCACCCACTCGTATGTTATAAATACCTAATTTTTTCTAATTTTTCCTCTCCCTTTAGCCCCCCAGATGGTCGAATCTGGGAAAACGACTTTATCAAGTCAATGTGTGCAGCTCCCTGACACGCCTACCAATTTTCATCGTCCTAGCACGTCCAGAAGCACCAAACTCGTCAAATCACTGAACCCCCCAACTCCCCCAAAGAGAGCGAATCCAGTACGGTTCCGTCAATCACGTATCAAGGACATTTGCTTATTCTATCCACCAAGCTTCATCCCGATTCCTCCACTCCAAGTGTTTTCCAAGATTTCCCCCTCGAACTCCCCCAATGTCAAAAGATCTGGTCGGGATTTGAAATAAGGGCTCTGAGACATGAATTCCTTCTAAATATCAAATTTCATTAAGATCCGATCACCTATTCGTAAAATAAAAATACCCCAATTTTCACGTTTTCCAAGAATCCCGGTTTCCCCCTCAAACTCCCCCAATGTCACAGGACCTGGTCGGAATTTAAAATAAGAGCTTTAAAGCGCAAGATCCTTCTAAATATCAAATTTCATTAAGATTTGGTCACCCTTTCGTAAGTTAAAAATACTTCAATTTTCAAAATTAACCCCCCAACTCCACAAAAGAGAGCAGATCCGGTCTGGTTATGTCAGTCACGTGTCTTAGACAGGTTTTCATTCTTCCCATCCAGTTTCATCCTGATCTCACCGCTTTAAGTATTTTTATGATTTCCGGTTCCCCCCAACTGCCCCCCCCCAATTACGCTGGATCCGGCTGAGATTTAAAATAAGAGATCTGAGTCACGAGGTCCTTTTAAATATGAAGTTTCATGAAGATCCGATCACTCCTTCGTAAGTTAAAAACACGTCATTTTTTCTAATTTTTCACAATTAACTCCCTCCCCCAATAGAGCGGATGCGTTCCAATTATGTAAATCACGCATCTAAGACTTCTGCTTATTTTTCACACCAAGTTTCATCCCAATCCTTCCAATCTAAGCGTTTTCCATGATTTTAGGTTCCCCCACCCCAAACTCCCCCCAATGTCACTAGATCCGGTCGGGACTTAAAATAGCTTTGAGACCCGATATCCTTCTAAATATCAAATTTCATTGAGATCCGATCACCCGTTCGTAAGTTAAAAATACCTCATTTTTTCTGATTTTTCAGAATTAACCCCTCCCCCAACTACCCCAAAGAGAGCGGATCCGTTCCGGTTATTTCAATCATGTATTTAGGACTTGTGCTTATTTTTCCCACCAAGTTTCATCCCGATCCATCCACTCTGTGTTTTCCAAGTTTTAGGTTTCCTCCTCCCAACTCCCCCCCCCCCCAATGTCGCCTGATCCGGTCGGGATTTAAAATAAGAGCTCTGAGACACGATATCCTTCTAAATATCAAATTTCATTGAAATCCGATTACCTGTTCGTAAGTTAAAAATACCTCATTTTTTTTATTTTTTCAGAATTACTCCCCCCCAACTACCCCAAAGAGAGTGGATCCGTTCCGGTTATGTCAATTATGTATCTAGAACTTGTGCTTATTTTTCCCACCAAGTTTCATCCCGATCCCTTCACTCTAAGTATTCTCCAAGTTTTAGGTTTCCCCCTACCACCACCCCCCAATGTCACCAGATCTGTTCGGGATTTAAAATAAGAGCTCTGAGACACGATATCCTTCTAAATATCAAATTTCATTGAGATCCGATCACCCGTTCGTAAGTTAAAAATACCTCATTTTTTCTAATCTTTCATAATTACCCCTCCCCCCAACTACCCCAAAGAGAGCGGATCCGTTCCGGTTATGTCAATCATGTATCTAGGACTTGTGCTTATTTTTCCCACCAAGTTCCATCCCGATCCCTCCACTCTAAGTGTTTTCCAAGATTTTAGGTTCCCCCCTCCCAACTCCCTCCCCCCCCAATGTCACCAGATCCGGTCGGGATTCAAAATAACAGCTCTGAGACACGATATACTTCAAAACATCAAATTTTATTAAGACCTGATCAACCGTTCGTAAGTTAAAAATACTTCAATTTTTCTATTTTTTCCGAATCAACGGGATTTTTCCGAATGGCACTTGGTTAATACCAAGTGCCATAAAAATGGTAGGGCATGACCCAAAATTGGTTGGGAGCAACTGCTCTTGATTTATTTAGGAAAATAGAAAAAGACAAGAAGGATATCACAGATGTGAACACTGTGTATTTATCTAAATTATTATGTGGTATCTTAATAATAGAAAAAAGAATAGAGGCCAGATTTTTCAAAATTCCCTGGCACCCGAAAATCACATTATTCTGGATTCGACCTATTTTACAACGGAAGAATAGAATGAACTGGAGAAACTATCAGTAATGGGGTCTTTAATCTATTTCTATCATGGTATTTGTTATACTGCTTATACTTTTATTTTCCACTGAAATTGTAATCATCATGTACCACATAGAACACGCTTGTTAAAATAAAACAATAATTCGTATTCACAATTTTGTAGACAATTGATATAAAGCAAGAACAAAACTATCCCTGAAGGAAGGAACTAGGAAGTGACAAGGGGGCAGACTGCCGTAGGCACCGGTTTGTAAGGGAGCCAGCTCATAAGGCATTTTTGATCTGATCAAATTAAATTTGAAATCTAATTTTCCAGCTCCTAACCGCACTTATGTTAAAGAGCGGAGAGTAGGCGTGGCTTTGGTCAGAGAGCGACAGGGATAGAAGACAGGAGGACTAGAATGACAGAAAGAAGGATCCCTCCCTTAGATATGTCTATAGGTGACCTTACTCGGAGGAAATAGTTACACATTTCTTTCAGACTCCTCCAAGGTATTTAGACCAGGAGAGGTGGCCTTAGCTGACAAACTCAAAAATGTTTGCAATTTCATGATGATACCAGTGGAGAGCGCTATTCTGAGCTTTGAACACCAAAAGCAATGTATGTGTCTGGTATTGTAAAGAATTTTATTTGGGAACTTTCGTATTTAGCACAGCACACCTTTTATTAATTTTTCATTTGTCAACTCTTATTAATATAAGAGTGCATACTCTTATCAACGTAATGCTAATATACCCAATGAAGTGTTAGAGCGGCCTATGTGTCAGAGTTGGATAGCAACACTAGCGGCTATTTCTAACAGAGAAAGACTTGTATGCTCCATTTTAAATTCTTCATTGGTCACGGAAGACAACTCCAGATGCAGGATATACGTGCATGAAAGCAATAATAAAACAAGACATTCAATACTGATGAAAAATACCTTGTGTAACAAAGTTACATTGACGCGTTTTTGAATTTTTGGGTACTTTTCTTTGGAGATTCTTTGGAGAATTTTTGGGTACTTTTCTTTGGAGATTCAACAAAAAGTTAGTGTTGGATAGCAACACTAGCGGCTATTTCTAACAGAAAAAGACTTGTATGCTCCATTTTAAATTATTCATTGGTCATAGAAGACCACTCCAGATGCAGGATATACCTGTATGAAAGCGATAATAAAACAATACCTTCAAGACTGATGAAGATAAAGTTTCAAGACCTTGTGCAACAAAGTTTCATTGACGCGTTTTAGAATTTTCGGGTACTTTTCTTTGGAGATTCTTACACATGAAGATGCCATCATAACTCTGGCTGCTAATCCTCACCATATTTAACTGAGATTTAATGAATACAAACAACAACAATATTATCTGAAGAGCACACTGAGCATGGATCTCTGGCTTGGGCTGCAGAATTTCTAGTCACCCTATAGCTTTAGCACCAGTCTAATGCCATAAATATCTTTTGAGCGGAACCTTGGAGTAATAATAGATAGTGAGCCAAAATTCACCAATCACTACGAATCCATCGTGAGCAAAGCTTCAAAAGTAGTAGGACGTAGAAACTTCATCCTAAATGATTCTCCACTTCTTTCAACTCTATTTAAGTCTCTTGTCTGGCCTATCAGAGGCAACGCTATAACGTTGCCTATATTAAAGGCCATACAGCTCCCATGTTTTATCATTATTTAGTTCTGGAGGCACTTCATATGGAAGGGATCGTTGCATAAACTTCGGAAGAGGCTCATTTGATTGGGAATCGGAAGTTCTAGTGCACTTTTTAAAATTCAAAAGCAATCAGAGGGCAACTAGCCCCCCCCCCCTAATGCCCTTTTTCCCAAATGCATCTGATAAAAATTTTGGGATAGCCATTTTTTCAAAAAAAGTTCAACAATCATATAAAAAAAGCTCCAGTGTCGACACAACCCCCCAGGGGCAGGCGTTATAAGTTATGCCCTGGGGGTATATATGGTTCTTTTAGAAGGGATGCTCATGTAAAGTTCGCTTTTTAAGAGTCGAAAGAGATTGCAGGACAGCTATCCCCGCCTCCAACCCCTTCTTTCCTCAAACCCATCCAATAACACCTTTGAGATAGCTATTTCTTTTAAATAGTTCAAAGATTATATAACAATAGCTCCAGGGTTAACAAACCCCCCTCAGAGCCTGAGTGCAGGCGTTGTAAGTTATACCTTGGGGGGGTATATGGTTCTTATGGAAGGGATGCTCGTTTACACTTTGGAGAGGGCTCATTCAACTGGAAATTGAGAATTCTAGTTCAGTTTGAAAGTCAAAAGAGATTGGACAGCAACTAAAGCTCAGATAACAAAAACTAAGGTGATAACACAACCCCCATGGGCCCATGGGCAGGCGTTTTTTAAGTTATTTCCTGGGGGCATATATGGTTTTTATGAAAGGGGTGCTCTTATAACCTTCAGAGAGGGCTGATTGGAAATTGGAATTTCTAGTTCACTTCTTTAAGAGTCAAGAGAGGTCTGAGGACAGAGCCCCCCCCCCACGCCTTTTTCCCGAAACCTATCTAACACAAATTTTGAGATAGCCATTTTTTAAAATAGTTTACAAATTAGATAACAAAAAATCAAGTGTTGACACAACCCCATAGGGCCCAGGGGGCAGATGTTGAAAGTTATGTCCTTGGGTGTATATGGTTCAGAGAGGGCTCCATTTGAAGGAAATTGAAAGCTTTAGTTCACTTTTTAGGAGTCAAAAGAGATCTAAGGGCAACAAACCCCCCACCACCATCCAAGAAAAGTTTTAGAGAGCCATTTTGTTAAAAATAGTTCAAAGGTCAGATAAGAAAAACTCCATTGTCAAAACAATCCCCCAGGGCCTGGGGGCAGGCATTATAAGCCATGTTCTGGGGGGAATATATGGTTGTTATGTAAGAGATGCTTGTATAAACTTCCAAGAGGGCTCATTTATTGGAAATTGGAAGTTCTAGTTCACTTTTTAAGAGTCAAACAAGATTTGAGGGCAACTAGCCCCTCCATGTCCTTTTTTCCCAAAACCCATCTGACAAAAATTTCAAGATAACCATTTTGTTAAAAATAGTTCAAAGGTCAGATAATAAAAACTCTGGTAGGACAATCAAAGTTCAACTTTGGTAAATTTGTAGTGGTTGGCCTCATTTAAAGAAAAAAAAATACAGATGAAAAAAAAAAAAAAAAAAAAAAAACAGTACCATTAGACTCAATATTTTATGCTTTTCCTAAATATCATAGTTGCTTCTCTGAAAATGCACCATCACCACTCCTGATGGTCCCATATATAGTCCCAGATTATATACAAAATCAAAAGAAAATACTAAAACATTGAAATTCTTACTTTATAATAGGTAGCATACTTGTATGAGATAATTATGTTTCCTTCCATTGTTATCGTCATTTCTAAATAAAAATTAAAAAACAATTTTAAATGTAATTACTCAGACAAAACTGGATATTCACCAAGAAAGTCAAAAGGTCAAGAATGTAATAAACTATTTTGAAATAAAGGTCAAGAATAGTGGTTCCTCAGAAGAAGACATGCTAGTGCAAAAAGAGAGACACTATTAAATTTCTATTCCCTATTCACTTTTATAGTTCTGGTTTGACAATTCATTCCCAACTAACCCTCTAGCAGTCTCACATAATGCTAGACTACATAAAATAAACTAACACAGTCATTAATGACAACTGATGAGAATGGGAAGAAAAACAAGGAAATATGATTTAATCATAATTGCTCCATATTATAATGTAAGAATTCCATCATTTTTGTTGGTCAGTCTTTTATATTGCCTAATGCTATATAAGATCATTAAAGGGATGGCTAGGAACAAAGTGTCAAAATGCCAACAAAATAACAAAAGTGAACATAAAATTGCAATCTAAAAATGTCTTTTATTTGTTCTACCATGTCTCCAGGATAGACACTATTCTAAATTTTTATCTAATTTAAAGAGAAGGCATGAAACATCACAAAACTAAAACAACAAAGAAGTATATTAGGCCTATTTAGGGCTACATATGGGGTAAATATTGAGCAGTTCATTTAATTTGTCTACAAATAACGCTGACATACCACTCAATACCATGTTTTATGCTCTGATTAAAATAATTGCTTTTCTTGCAAATTCAGTTTTAAGCCTCTTTTGGACCTATTAAAATGATAATTTCTTTTTATATTTTTTAACATAAAAATAGGTTAAAGATTTGTTTCAAATTAATATTTCATTATAAATCCATTTTGTTTAGACAAGCATTGATTTGTCAAGATTAAGTTGAATATAACAAATTCAGAAAATTTCTCCATTTTTTCATTTATCATTTTCCTTCTGTCTGTTTTGATATTTTTTTTACATATAGGTGAGACCGTATTTTTTGTAAAGCTTTAGTTTAATCACAAGCTGTTGAAAAAGTGTATTACTGCATACAGCAAGATTCTCATGATTGCATATTGTTTCTTTTTCATTATTATGGAAGCATGTCAATTTTTTAGTTTTCTATAATCCCCCTTCAACAAAAGTAAAAATGCATAAAGTGGGCAGGGTTTTGAACCCAAGGGAAATGAAGGGGTTGGCAGTAATTCAAAAAAAAAATCACAAAAAAACTAAAATATTCTTCCTTCAAACTTTTAACACCACAGAAGCTTGCCCTTGACTAACTGCAATTTCTTCAGAAAATAGGGTTCAATGATGAAAAATCATAACCATGTAAAACAAGGCTTAACCAATCAGACCTTGCCCTGCTGCCTGTGGGGCTCATGGACAATTATGCTTTGTTCTATATGCAATGTTACCTGTAAGCGAAATTGAATGTTGCACTGTCTATCTTTTGTAATATTTAACTAATCACTCTGATTTGCCAGTTCAGATTTTGTCACATTCACTACAACTAATATTGCAATCATTCAGAAAAAGCTGGCTAATTTAAACTTGAAAGTGAACCATCTTGGATATTGGCATTAATGGAAGTGTGAGTTTTTTAATTATCTTTTGACTTCCTACTATACAGAAATTACCAACAATGACTAGAATTAGTATTTAAAATATAATTTCATTCATATTGTATAACCCTAACTTTTCCCTTGGCTTCAAAACCCTGCCCACCTTGTGCATTTTAGTTTTCCCTATGGAGGGGGAGGGTCAACCAGAAATGGATGTGCTTCTAGAATTAGCATTTCTAAGTGCTAAATATGGAAACTATGCTGATTTGCAGCATAGTTTCCAGTTTAGACAGCTTTTGACAAAACTGAACAATTACCATATTTTTAAGTGGTGAAACTTAAAAATACTGATTTGCGGCATAGTTTCCAGTTTAGACAGCTTTTGACAAAACTAAACAACTACCATATTTTTAAGTGGCGAAATAGAATAATAAGAAAACAAATCAGTAATATGGAAACTGATTTGCAGCATAGTTTCCAGTTTAGACAGCTTTTGACAAAACTAAACAATTACCATATTTTTAAGTGGCGAAATAGAATAAAAAGAAAACAAATCAGTAATATGGAAACTGATTTGCAGCATAGTTTCCAGTTTAGACAGCTTTTGACAAAACTAAACAATTACCATATTTTTAAGTGGCGAAATAGAATAATAAGAAAACAAATCAGTAATATGGAAACTGATTTGCAGCATAGTTTCCAGTTTAGACAGCTTTTGACAAAACTAAACAATTACCATATTTTTAAGTGGCGAAATAGAATAATAAGAAAACAAATCAGTAATATGGAAACTGATTTGCAGCATAGTTTCCAGTTCAGACAGCTTTTGACAAAACTAAACAATTACCATATTTTTAAGTGGCGAAATAGAATAATAAGAAAACAAATCAGTAATATGGAAACTGATTTGCAGCATAGTTTCCAGTTTAGACAGCTTTTGACAAAACTAAACAATTGCCATATTTTTAAGTGGCGAAATAGAATAATAAGAAAACAAATCAGTAATATGGAAACTGATTTGCAGCATAGTTTCCAGTTTAGACAGCTTTTGACAAAACTAAACAATTACCATATTTTTAAGTGGCAAAACAGAATAATAAGAAAACTTGGCAGATTTTTTTATCTTTTTTATTCAACTTAATCTTGACAAATTGATGTTTATGAAGTACACAACTTTCACAAAATGGAATCATACAATTTTCACAAAATGGATTTGTAATAAAATAGCAGATTTGAAACAAATGTTTTAACCAATTTTTATATTCAAATATTATAGAATGAAATTATGGTAAAATTATAGCAAACAGTATTACTGGCTTTTATATAAAGTGAATATACCACTACAACCCTATGTAAGCTGAAACTCCCAACTCTGGTTTATAGAAGAAGATGGGGTGATGCCATTCTGGTTCATAAACTTATTAATTCAAAGGCAGTTCCTGGTCTTCTTCCTCTGGCGTCTCAGGATTCTTGTACAAGGGGACATAACTTGAAGTTATCCAGGCATTTCTCCTCAAAGCGGCAACACACCACTTATTTCCTTACCAACTGTGTTGCCAACCTCTGGAACAAATTACTGCCAGATACCATTGCTACCCAAACCACAGACAGATTTAAGAACCATCTTGACAATGAATGGTCAAAAAAAGAATGGAAGTATAACTGGGAAGCACTCAAATCAGCAAGATCATACCACTAGTCAAGTGTATGTATTCAACTATGTGTCATGTGTTATCAACTCTGGAGTTTCTACAAGGAAAAATCCTTATATTGCTCCAAGCTGCAATTTAAGGTAATTGACACCTTTTTTTATGCTCTTTACAAATATAATAATCACTTCTACTGGAAATTCAGATTTAAGCACTTTTTGACCTCTTAAAAATTACCTAAATATTGGATATAAAAAGGCTTAAAACATTGATCTCAAACTTTATAACATTGGACTCAAACTTACTGTTTCATTATAAATCCATCTTTTTAATGTTATATTATACACAAGCACTGATTTTCCACAATTAAATTGGATAAATAAATTTTATCAAGGTTATGGTGTTTTCTTCTTCCTTGTCACCAAAATTTCAATTAAAGAATGTGTTTTTGGTTGTTTTTTACAAAATAACAGGATATTTGAAATTGCAAATCTGTAATAGTTTAGAAACAAATTTGGGCTTCAGAAATTCAGATTTAAGCACTTTTTGACCTCTTAAAAATTACCTAAATATTGGATATAAAAAGGCTTAAAACATTGATCTCAAACTTTATAACATTGGACTCAAACTTACTGTTTCATTATAAATCCATCTTTTTAATGTTATATTATACACAAGCACTGATTTTCCACAATTAAATTGGATAAATAAATTTTATCAAGGTTATGGTGTTTTCTTCTTCCTTGTCACCAAAATTTCAATTAAAGAATGTGTTTTTGGTTGTTTTTTACAAAATAACAGGATATTTGAAATTGCAAATCTGTAATAGTTTAGAAACAAATTTGGGCTAAATATTTGCACATCAGGGGGGTGGGGGTAAAGCATAGCATATATTGAATATGTAAACTAACCATTGCTGTATTTAATATAGTTAAATTTATAGCTAACAGTATAACTGCTGTTTGCAATAGCTGGCTTCCATATTTTCAACCAAAAATGCATGCTTTTATTTAAAATTTGATGTTAAGGAAGAAGAAAATATCATAACATTGGAGAAATTAATTTATCCAAATTAATATTGGAAAATTAGTGCTTGTGGATTATATGATATTAAAAAAAAATTGATTTATAATGAAACATTAAGTTTGAGACCAATTTACTTAGCCTTTTGAATACCCCATATTTAGGTCATTTTTAAGAGGTCAAAATGTGCTTAAATCTGAATTTCTAATAGAAGCAATTATTATATTTGATAAAAAAAGGCATCAAGTGGTATATTCACTTTATGCAAAAGCAAGTAATAGCCTACTGTTTGCTATAAATTTACCAAAATTATTAATTTCAAATGTACTAAAAGGACTAGAAATTGAACATGCAAGAAAGGCAATTATTATATTTAAAAGAACATAAAAAATGGCATAAAGTAGTAAGTTTACTTTATTCATTGGTCAATTACATGAGCTGCTCAAAGTTTACCCATATGGGACCCTCAGGGAGGGGAGGGGGAGGGATGCCTTGTCAGAAAAGCAATCATGATATTTGGTTAGAGCCTACAATAAGGAGTCTAAAGATAATTCATGTTCAGAGCATAGTTTGGGCTCTGAAATTATTCTGAGTCTTGTTTAGCCTACTTGGCTCAACTATTTCCTAGGATAGCAAAATGCCTCATAGGCCTATAGGCTAGCTTACAATAAAATTAATCAGTTGTTATAACTATTACTAACTATTAGAGTTACTATTATAACTATTATAACTAATACTATGGCTATAACTATGCAATAAATTCTTCATTAACAGAATAGTGAGTTTGTGGAATTTGCTCACTGAAGAAGCAGTCGCTACCCCCAGCAGGTTAAAAAAAAACACTGATAGAGAATGGTCATCAAAGCTGTGGCAAACTGAGTGGGTATTGAGACGTCCAACCATCATCATCACTAACCAGCAATTCTACAGGATTTAATTGTTATTTTTCTGGACAATGTGATTTAAAGTAAATTTAAGGTAAATAAGGTCTATACTGGGTGAAAGGAGAGTATGAAAGCACATACTTTGAAACAAAGTTATGGAGCTTATTTTCTGCATTCATTCCACCCCAAGAGGTTTTAGGCCTATCTACCAAACTCATCTATGCTAGCCGATTTATAAAGACAGTCCATAGTACCTCTTACTGCATTTTATTTTTTATAAATCTATGCATTAAACAAAAGTGGATGGCTAAATATAGCTTATTTGATATCAGGATTGCTTACTTGGCGAAAAATATTCATGCAGTAGTCGACATGGAATATTCATTAGCCAGATTTTAAAACCAGCTTCTGCTTCTTCTTTCCATAATCTACCGGCAGTCTTTAACGTAGATGCGTTTTCGACTAAAGCTAATTCTGACTCTGGACAGTCCTGCTTCACGTTTGAAAATTGAATTACCAACAATCAGATTGATGGTTTTGGTTGAAAACCGAACCTAATATCTAAATTCACTCTAAATAGACATATCACACTGATTAATCAGGGTTTCTAAGCCTTATTGTTATTACTGTATAATCAACCTCAATCCTTACTTGCTGACTAATCCTTGATGATTTGTGTATATTATAACATATATATAAAACATATATATATCTATAACGAAAAGAGAAATCTTTTCTCTTTAATCTATATTCACAGGTGGGACACAGGGACACAACTACAATGGCGCGTAACGACTTACATATATATATATATATATATATATATATATTAACAAAAAAGTAAATTTCATTAGATTTGTGGAAGTGATAAGCTCGCCGTAGGCCACAAAAGACTAAAATATTTTTAATCAAAAGAAGTGCGCAAAAAAGTGTGATTTATTGCTATTCGGACATTTATTCCACCTGAAAAACAGTAAACGTACAAAACAAAAAGGCGTTGTAGGAAACTGGCGGGTCACAAATATACCCCTCTTGCTAGTAAGTTTCAATTTTTCTTATTTATTAGGCAACGAGATGACGGAAGTTATTTTTAGTGCTGATTCAAGCATTATCCGAAAAGTTACAAGCGGTAGATTCGAAGCTGAATAGCCTGCAAGAGTCTCAGAGTTCAGTAAGCGGGGCAATACAACATTGGTGAAATGAACTAAGTGCTTAAATCAAAGTAATAAAATTGGAAATATCTGCCGTAAAAACTAGAGTTTAAAACCCAGAAAAACTAAGTGCACTCCCGTATATGAATTCCCGAGAAGAAAGCTCAAAGGCAGAGTTTTCTTAAAACTCTAAAACTCCCACAGTCTAATTATTTACAGGATACTTTCAGATTGCTATCAAAATCGGGACCACGTCCTATACTTATTTTGTTTTCAAACACTTATCAAAGGGACATTGTTCTGCATAACGAATAAGTTTTTGGATAGGAACGAGTGTTTGTGACTCTGGATTATTCACCTAAAGAACAAGAGAAGCAAATTAAAACATATGCATCAAGAGGCACACACCAAGAACCTGAAACCTAAGCGGAAAGGAATGAAATTAATATTTAATGAAACCTCTTACGAGTACGATAGAGAAACTGGCAATGTACCGATATATAGTTGACGTACTTAAGTTGAAGCGGCAAAAAATCCAGTGGAAGGAACGAGCTCCCAAACTCGCAGGGAAATACAATCAGTTTCCGGTCTCAATCAGAAACACAATATAAATATCCTTGTCAAGAGACTATTTTGTCAGAATTTGGATGAGCTTTTAAGAGAGAGGGTGAAGATAACGACAATCAAAAATCGAGTAAAAGAAATCTAAGGCTCAATAGTAATGTAAAAAAAAGAGCCAGCTTAAAATAGTAAGAAGTGCGAATGATAAAAAAAGGCGGTGACAAATAGAACTCATGGGACATGGGAAACAATTTGAACGTTTTTTGTTTGGTCATTGGAATATTCAAGATCTCACTAGTGAAAAGTTAGAAAGGATTCAACAAACGAATGGTTTCGACGTGAGGGGTATTGTAGAGACGTGGAAAAGTGTAAAGTCCGCCCAAAAGTGGGCGGAAGGAATTGTAGGGTAACGAGTTAAAACGAAATTAAGGAATCTGGCTAAGTATATTGATGAATGGCTGATGTATTGGGCCCCGTACCTAGTCGATCTGGCCCTGCGACCTACATAATATATCTCTATGAGTAAAGGTCAAATATTCTTCTCAGTAGACACCCGTAGCACACTGAAATAAGTTATAGTTCGCGGGTTTGTTGCCAAACTCCTTATTACATTCAGCCTAAAAAAGGAAATAAAAACAATTTAGTCCCTAGAATGCTTATAATACGCAAAAGAGGCTAATATCACCGATCAATGTTTACTTCTGGTTAAGCATATATTATGTCATCTGTTGTTTTAAGAGCGCAAATAAAATAATCAAATATGACCATTGGATTTTAGCGTACTCTATATTTTAACGCTGATCTAACAGAATGCAATATTAAAAGCAAAAGTTTCAAATAAATGAAACATGGATGGTTTGAAAGATGAAGTAAAAGATATTCTTAGTAAAAGAGGCTATTCTATCACAGATGAAGAGCTTGCAATGTTCATTGAAGGTTAGTTTATTAAGCCTTAATATTTATCTAGCCTGTCTACACAGTGGCTCATAATTATATCCTAGGCTAGTGAAGCAAACAACTATTACTAATAATTCACTGCAGCACAGAGCCGCCTGAGGCCAATACAGCTACGCATGCTCCTCCTCCAGCCTAATATATTCAAGACCTCCCTCTTTAAACCCTGCCAGGAAGTTCCTATTTCCTTTAGATCTTTATTTATGACATCCTCCTACCCCTGACAACGACAACCTGCTTTTCATGTACCTAGCCCCAGACAATCTTCAATCAGGTTAGCCATAAAGGACAATCTTTGGTTATTGGTCATCCTTCATCTGAAGAATATGGCCTATCCATCTCAACCTTTCTTTCATTATAGCCCTAGAAAGCAGGATTGAACCACATTTTTTGTACAATCTAGGCTACTGTATGAAATACAGTCAGTCAGCCAGGTACCCAGAACAATCTCTAGGCAATTTTTTGGAAAAGATCCAGTAAATTTTTGTTTTCTTTTTGGAGCACCTATGCTTCAGATCCATATTTTACCACTTTCATCACTGTAGCTTCCAATATTCTAAACTTGGTTTACAAACTTATCTTTCTATTCTTCAAACTTCTTTTAACTATGAAAAAGCACCCTGAGCCTTAGCTATTCTACTCTTAACATCTTCATTGCTCCCACCATCTTTGCTAATAATACTACCAAGGTAAGTGTATTCCTAGCTTTAGTGACTTAGTCTTCTTAACATTAATTTTCAAACCTATTCTAGCACCCCAAACTCACAAAACCTCTACAAATTCGTTCATTTTGTTCACTTTCATCTAATAAGCCTAAATCATCAGTATAACCTATATTCAGGAGAGTTTTTCCTCCCTGTTTGATTCCTATGTCTCCAATTGCCTTTCCTATCCTCCTTAACATGAAGTCTGTCAAAATGATCCATATAACTCCTGATTTAATACAAAACCAATTGGCAACCTCATTTCCTACCTTAACTCCAGCAGTATTATTCTCATACATAACACAAATCACTTTAATGTATTTGTCTGGTATACCATATAAGGATAACATCTTTGCTAAAGCTTTGCTATCAACAGAATCAAATGCTTGATCATAATTGATAAAACTGAGGATCAAAGGTGTTTGACAACTAAAGGACTTCTCAATTATTAGCCTAAGAGTGAAAACCTGGTCAACTCATCCTCTACTTTTTCTAAAACTGCTCTTAAAACTTTGTCTGCAATATCTCTCAGTCTAAAAAGTATCATATTAATAAGTAATTTGCTACCTTTAGGTACCAGACTAATGCCTCAAGAATTACAATACTCACTGTTGTCACCTTTCTTATACAGTGGTTTAATTAAGGTTTCCCTAAAATCATTGGGTACCTCCCCTTTTTCAAAAATCATATTCATAATTCTCAGTAGCTTATTTCTAACCTCAGAGCCATCATGTTGAAGAAACTCATTTATCACACTAGTAGCACTTTGAGCTTCATTATTTTTTAATCCTTTTAGTACTGTTGCTAATTCTTCCTCACAAAACAAATCTTCCTTCACATCCAAGGTATCACAAACTTTTGCATTTGCATCTAAATCATTTCCTGCAACTATATCTTGGTTTAGCATTTTCTCAAAATGTTCTGTCCATCTCTCTGTAACTCTTTCCTTATCACTAATTGTGGCCCTATTCCTATCTTTAATCAGGACTAGTTTAGATTGACCACTTCCTCTCAATTTATTAACATGCCAGTATTATATTTTACTATTATGCTGTCTAGCTGCATCTTCTAGATCTTTGGCAATTTTATCCATGGCCTCCACTTCACATCTCCTTAGCTCATATTTCAATGCTTTTTCTACTTTCTTTACATTCCTTTTGTTTTCATATGATCTATCACTCAGATAATTCTTGTACAAACCCCTTCTACTCTCTGTTAAACATAAAGTTTTTTTTACTAATATTCCTAATTGTAGTCTTAACAGTCTTCCCTAAGACACTATCAGAAAGTTCAAAAATTGTTTTTATAAAATAATTCCACCCATCTTCCACATTGTCAAATTTTAAACTCAAGTTTGGTATACAACTGTTCCTGGAAGGCTTCTCTCAAATTTTCATCCTGGAGTCTACCAGCATCATAACTTTCTGGGAGGTAGTTACCCTTCCAAAATGTCAGCTTTAAATTAACCTTAGACACTACTATGATCTTTACTTTTAACATCAAAAACAGCACTCCTATGTACCCTATATCTTGTATTGATCCTGCTAGTCTTTGGTTTACCATAACATAATCAATAAGGTTTGCTGTTTTACCATTATGTGACTACCATGTCAACTTATGGGCCATTTTATGACCAAACACTGTATTGGCTATAACTAGGTTGTTTTACCTACAAAATTGCAAAAGTCTGTAGCCATTACTGTTTTCGTTTCCTACACTAAATTCACCTAGGCTAGGAAACCATCTATCCTTATTTCTACCAACTGGGTGTTAAAAGTAAAACACATAGTACAAACACCATATTTCTATCTGGTGCCCTGTCTATTTGCTCCTGTAACTTTAAGTAAAATTCATATGAGCCACTAGTATCTCTGTCAGTTGGTTCAACAGGGGTGTATACTTCTACAACTGATACCCTGAATTTTTTAGTCATAAAATGAGAAATTAGTACTCTATTATTATTACCTTCCCAGGCCCATCCTTCCTGCCTGAGTAAACAAATTCTGTGTTTGAGTATACAAATTCTAGCAAACCTTTGATTTAAATTGTATTTCGGAACAATCTAATGGAAGTGATCCTTGTAGTTTTCACAAGTGCATTCAATCATCCCTTATTTGAATCTTCTCACTAAGTTGAACTTCCCCAGATATAATATGAAAAAGATAACAGTGAATTGGCTACTTATCTGGCCATGTACTTGCCAAAACACTTAGCCTACCTTATGGACAAATAGGCAAATAACAACAATTATTGTGTAGCCATTCATTACTGATCTATAGGTCCCTCTACTTTTCTACACTGCTTTTTTGTGCTTAATTTCAGATTTGTATAGGTTATCTTTGAAATGATTAAATTGTGTATTTACATATTATGTAGATTATCCTGGATGATCTTTCATTTTTTTTTTTGGATTAGAAGGCTGTATTTTTATTTAAGTGTTCTTGTAACTAACCTGACAAATAATTCACAATGTTTCAAGTAGTAATCCTGCTAGCTTTGATTTGATCTGTGTCCTGTGAAATGCTAAGATAAGTAATTAGTCTTGTTTGATAAGTAATTTTAGTGTACTCAACTTTACTTGGCTGTTATGAATTACTATGGTTAAGTTGATGATTCTTGTGTTATATAAGTTGTATTTCTACTTAGTATTGCTCTACATCAATTTTAGCATAAACTAGTTGCCAATGTTTCTTCTTTATTGGAATTTTTGAGGTGCATCTATTGTATATTGTAGTTTGGAGCAATATAAGGATTTATCCTTATGAAGCTCCATAATTGATGTTTGAAGTGGTTTTTATTGTTGTTTAGTGACCTGATGCAGTTGGACGATTGGTAGCTCCTCAGTTGAGTTTACATTGTCTTGTGGACCACTTGGCATCTATTCTTTGTTTGAAAATGTCAACAGATTCAGCAATAACTCTGTATTCAGAGAGTTTATTCTAACCATTGATAATTCCAGAGGAAAAGAATTGAGTGCAGATGCTGGATAGGGTAGGCTTCTTAATAAGCTTCAGCCAATGACCTCTGGTTCTTGAATCAGGACTACTTTAGTAAATAATTACCCTAATTTGCACTTTGGAGCAAAATAGTCCAGTCTTGGATCTGTTTGGCTCTGCTTTTGAGATGGTAATCAAAACATTGAAAAAATATAAAAAAGAAGGATGTGACTATTTTTACAGCCTAGTGACATGCCTTTCATCTAGGAGAGTGCTAGAATTTTTCTAGGATCTGGATGCATCTTCCAGATCCATAGCAATTCTATCCATGGCCTCCACTTTACATCTTCTTAGTTCATATTTTAATGCTTTCTCCACTTTCTTTACATTCCTTTTTGTTTTCATATGATGTATCACTCAGATAATTCTTGTACAAACTCCTTTTACTCTCTATTAAACATAAAGCTTTTTCACTAATAATCCTAGCTGCAGTCTTAACTTTCTTCCCTAAGACCCCATCAGCAACTTCACAAACTGTTTTTCTAAAATTATTCCATCTATCTTCCACATTATTAAATTTTAAACTCTCAAGTTTAGCATTCAACTGTTCCTGGAAAGTTTCTCACAAATTTTCACCCTGGAGTCTACCAACATCATAGCTTCCTGGGAGGTAGCTACCTTTCTGAAATTTCAGCTTTAAATTAACCTTAGACACTACTGTGATCTTTACTTTTAACATCAATAAAAGCACTCCTATATACCATAGTATCTTGTATTGATCCTGGTAGTCTTTGGTTTGCAATAACATAATCAATAACGTTTGTTGTCTTACCATCACTTGAATACCATGTCAACTTATGGGTGATTTTATGACCAAACACCATATTGGTTATAACTAGGCTGTTATACCTGCAAAATTGCAAAAAATCTGTAGCCATTACTGTTTTCTTTTCCTACACCAAATTTTCCTAGGCTAGGATACCATCTATCCCTGTTTCTACCAACCAGGGAATTAAAATTTCCTAGCAAAAACACCATATTTCTACCTGGTACCCTGTCTATTTGCTCCTGTAACTGTAAGTAAAATTCATCTGAGTCACTAGTATCTCTGTCAGTTGGTTCAACAAAGGCATATACTACTATAACTGATACCCTGAACTTTTAGTCATAAAATGAGCAATTAGTATTCTTTTATGAATACCTTACCAGTCTAAACAAGACTTAGCAGCTTCCTTATTCATCATGAGCCCTACTCCCTGCCTATGTACCCCATCCTTCCTGACTGAGTAAAAGAATTCCATATCACATAATTTCATGCTTCCTACCCTTGGGATATTAGTTTCTGAAACTTCTAATAAGTCTAGTTCAAACTGTCTGAATTAGTCAGTCAAAATGTTGATACAATAGCCATTTTTAACGTCATAACATTGCAAGTTCCAATTTTCATGCTCTTTAAATCATTGAAATTATTTTAGCCTTAGGAAAAGTAATGAACCAGTGCAGGACAGGGACCAACATATCTTCTCAATTCTACTCCAAAACACTTAAGCTGGCTTAGAACCAGACAGCAAGAAGTCCCTGGGACCTCCAGTTTGGTTGGAGGCTTTGTGCAATCCTGGGCCCATCTTTGTCACAACATGGTTTTCAGCACTTTGTGCTGCTCTTCTTTCAATATGAGTCGAAATCCTGCACAGACAGTCCCACGCCTAATACCTCTGACTCATTATATATTTGTGCCTACAAATATTATGCTACTATGGGGTGGAAAACCCACAGTAGACAAATTAGTTAGGAAGAGGTTTTTCAGGCCTAAAAATGCCCATAAAATCAGACTAAGCTCAGAAGAAATATCTAATAATCAGAATCCTGTGCAAATGTTATCTTGTTTACTAGGCTATAATTTCCTTGTCAGAAGAATTATCTAATATTCAGAATCCTGTGCAAATGTTATCTTGTTTACTAGGCTATAATTTCCTTGAGGGGTGCCACTCCTCAAGTGAGAAAAGTTGACCGTAAGATACCCAGTCTTGTAGGTACCCCAAAAAGGTGAAGGCAGCCCTTTGCAGAGGCCATTGTCCATAGATCAGGATCTTACGGCTGATGAGGATCCTGCCACATTTGTCCTAAAGAAGATCCTCCCATGATGGTTTTCTGCAACACTATGCAATTTAAGCCATTACTGGGAGGAGGTTTGTAACTCACGAGACATGTGGACACGCCAGTGGGCCCTGTTGAATGTAAATTTGAGGGACCTTCTTCTTCCTCCACCTGTATTTATGCCCCTGGGCGAGGGTACCCCAGTTTCTATTATGGACTCCTAGGGACAAGGTCCCTCTTGGTCCCTGCCAACTATGGTGGTACTCTACATATCTGTAGGGCATTCCCCTATCTGTTGTCTTGTACCAAAACCTAGCATCTAATAAATAGTTGCAGTAAGTTTCAACCTTACTTTTAATTTAGTCTGTAAAGTAAAGGAAAAAGATAACACATACAAGCTCTGTTGTCCTCTGCCAAAACCTAGCATGCAAACTAATCATTAACTAACTAATGCAATTGATTTATAGTTGTAATAAATTGCAATTTTCCTTTTAATTTATGCTCTGAAATAAAGAAAAAAGATAACACATACAAGCTCTGTTGTCCTCTATCAAAACCTAGCATGTTAACTAATAATTAACTAACTAATGCAACTAATTAATAGTCATAATAAATTGCAACTCTCCTTTTAATTTATGTTCTAAAATAAAGACAAAAGATAACACATACAAGCTCTGTTGTCCTCTATCGAAACCTAGCCTGTTAACTAATAATTAACTAACTAATGCAACTAATTAATAGTTGCAGTAAATTGCAACTTTCATTTTAATTTAGAATGTAAAATAAAGAAAAAAATAACACTTACAAATTTTGTTATCCTCTGCCAAAACCTAGCATGTTAACTAATAATTAACTAACTAATGCAACTAATTAATAGTTGTATTGAATTACAACTTAAAAAAAAAATTAGACTGTAAAATAAAGAAAAAAGATAACACATACAAGTTCTATTGCCCTCATTCAAAACCTATTTCTAATATTCCAAGCCTGCATTTATTATGTTAAGCCTAAATCTACTTTGTCAATCCTATTCTCTAAATCTTAAATCTATTATATCATGCCTGAATCTACTATTTCAGACGTAAGTCTTAATTTTCCAAGCCTACATCTATTATATTAAGCCTAAATCTACTTTGTCAATCCTATTATCTAAATCTTAAATCTATTATATCCTGACTGAATCTACTCTTTCAGACATAAGTCTAATATTCTCAGCCTGCATGTATTATGTTAAGCCTAAATCTACTTAGATAAGTTTAATGTTCAAGCCTGCATCTATTATGTTAAGCCTAAATCTACTTTGTCAATCCTATTCTCTAAATCTTAAATCTAATATATCATGCCTGAATCTACTAGGCTATTTCAGACCTAAGTCTAATGACCCAAATGTTGGATATCACTTTGGTGGCACATCTCTGAACATCTTCCAAAACTTTTAAGTCTTTTTTACATTATGGGAGGCTATAGACATTCCAACTTCAAGCTTAGGACAAAAAGTTCCTTACACAGAAGACTGCTGGGGAACAAGTGGAAAGGGTTTGCTTGGTACACCCCAGAGTTGAACTAGCAACAGACTTCTTAACATAGGTACTGAATTTTTAGTTTGTTCTCAATGGTGACCTTAAATTGCAGCTTGGAGCAATATGAAGATTTTTCCTTGTGAAGCTTCATAATTGATCTTTGAAATTGCTCTCATGATAGTTGAATGACCAGGTGCAGTTGGATGAGTAGTAGCATCCCAGCCAAGTTTACACTCTCTTGTGGATGACTCAGCATCCAGTATTTTTTTTGAAAATGGCAACAGATTTAGTAGTAACTGTATCTTCATGTAGTTTGTTCCAACTGTTGATGGTTCTTGATGAAAAGGGTTGGTCTAAGCTCTGGATAAGGTAGACTGCTTAACAAGAATCATTTGGAACTTGGTAACATTGAATTCAAGAAGTCAAGCCTCAGTCCATGGACCAAGCAGTCTCAGATTATTTTGTTTAAGGGCAGGATTTTCTCATGACACGACTGGTCCAGGAAGCTTTGAGTCATCAGCATAGAGTGTTAATTTTACTGCTGTTACTAAAAGGAGCATCATTGATAAAGATATTAAATAGTACAGGACCCAAAACACTTCCCTGAGGAACTCTACTCAAATTTGCTTAGAAGAAGAAGGAATATGGTTACCAGACCATCAAATGACTCAACTCATTGAGATTTCAGGTGAAGAAAATCAAGGACCCAGAGCAGGGATTTTTCTTTAACCTCGACTGTATGTAGCTCCATTGCAAGTCACTTGTGACAATGTCATAAGCTTTAGAGAACTCCAAAATCATGTCACAAGGCACCCCAGTATCAAATAATTTAGGAACAGTGAAAATTACTGGTGGTGTTCTTTTAGAAGCAGAGGTATTCAAGATGGTCTGTGATAAAGATAGCAGCATCTGAAACATCAGGGACACCAAGTGCAACAATGTTGAGTTTTCTAATGTTGCAATTACTTTCATCTCTAGTTAGATTAAATAAAAAAAAAGAATTTTTTTCAACTGAAAGTAAGGAGCAACATTAAAACTTGAAACAAACAGAAATTATTACGTATATGAGGGTGTTTGCCCCCTCATCAATACCTCACTCTTTAGCTAGAGTTCAAATTGTGTTCCAATTCTTTAAGAATGACCCCTGAATCACAAAGGCCATTTGACTGGAATAAATAGCTCTTTTGAAAATATTAAAAAAAAACTTTAGTTTAAAGAGCAAGGTATAGACAAGGAAGGTGAACCCCCTCATATACTTAATAGTTTCCGTTTGTTTTAAGTTTTAAAATTGCTCCTTATTTTTAGTTTAAAAAACTTGTTTCTTTTTATTTAATTTCTGATCATTTTTTAAATAGTGCTGGGATATCCAGCGCCCCCTTCATGGAAAATTCCCTTCCCTGATGAAAAATTCCTCCATAGCAAGATCCTCCCACGTAACCCCCCCCCTATACACACACCAGAAAAAATCCCCCCCCCCTGAAAAGTCTGTAGACTTTGCAATAACGTATACCATATGTAAACAATGGGCAAAGCTTACAACTTGCAGCCCTTCCTTTAGTGACTGTGGGGGATTATTTCATCCTCAAATACATAGTTATTAGATTTTCTGACTATGTTGAGCAACATTTTTATCCCAAAAATTTGATTGGGTGACTTCGGGGAAAATGAGCACAAGAGGAGGCCTAGTTTCCCTCCAATTTTCTTGGTCACTTAAAAGGGCACTAGAACTTCAATAGGGCACTAAGTTGATACATTCACTCCAGAAAAAAAACACACATTCACTCTGGCAAAAAATACAAAATTTCATATTTTTGCAGATAGGAGCTTGAAACTTCTACAGTAGGGCTCTCTGATATGCTGAATCTGATGGTGTGATTTCGTTAAGATTCCTTGACTTTCAGAGGGTGTTTCCCCTTTTTTTTTTCTAAAATAAGGTAAACTTTCAGGCTCGTAACTTTTTATTGATAAGACTAAACTTGATGAAACTTATGAATTTGAAATTAGAATAAAAATGCAATTCGTTTGATATATCTGTTGATATAAAAATTCTGATTTTTTTTTAGTTTTCTCTTTTTTTTTAGTTTTGGCTACTATTGAGCTGGGTTGCTCCTTACTTACAGTTCGTAACCATGAATTGTTTTATCAATGACGTTGATTTCAGTCAATGCAATAACACTAGTACCTGCTCATACTTCACAAACAATAGAACAGGTCTTTTCTCATCACACTTTTAAGTTATTAGCTTATTCAGTTATTTCCTATGTCTGATATGCTACAAAATAGGTTGTTTGCTACAAAAATTGCTGTAAAGCCAAAAATGAAGTTATATGGGAAGCAAACAAACTCTTTGGAAAACTATTAACTTTATTGGTGCCATGGGAGCCATACATTGTATTAACAAAATATACTCCAAAATAACAATAATTTATTACAGCACAAAGACGCTTGTCCAAAAGTAGCTCTAAACACTGTTAGTCTAGTGACTTACCTTGCAGTAGCACAAAGCAGTCATAGCTTGTAACATGCAGGTTTTAAGTGTGTTGAGTTTCCTTGAGATTCCAAGACATGGCAATATTCACAATTCTGTCACAAGGTGACAAGTTGTCAAAACAAACAAAATAATATAAAAATAGAAAAATAACAAATAGCATTACTATAATGAATATAATATGACAATATAAACAGAATAGTATTCCTGGAATTAATGTATAGAAATCAGTGAAGTAAGCTGGAATTAGAAAAAGTTTTTTGGCAAATCCTGTTACTAGATTGTTAAACAATTGTGTCCTTAATTTTACCTTTCAAATTTTGTCAAGCCAGTTACTATAGTTCATATAATATGAAAAAAACTTCGTTTTCTTAAAGAGTTAAAGAGGCTGCGTCCCAAAGTCGAACCTTAAAACGTACAGGAATTAGAAAAGGAAGTTGGGGGGCTGCCGCCCCCCAAACCCCCAGCTTTTAAAGACTCTTTTGTACAGGTTTTTTTTTTTTGGGGGGGGGGACTTCATTGTTACTAATTACTAGTTTCGGCGCAATGGTTCTCCTGTCCTCTTGTGTTTAACATTTTTCGAAGTTATTCCATTATTCATTCATTTCAATTTTTTGTTAATTAAAAGAGGGCCTTTCCGAAGCCAAGAGCTGGGGGTTAGCAAAAAAACAAAAAACCTGTACAAAAGAGTCTTTAAAAGCTGGGGGTTTGGGGGGCGGCAGCCCCCCAACTGCCTCTTCTAATTCCTGTACGTTTTAAGGTTCGACTTTGGGACGCAGCCTCTTTAACTCTTTAAGAAAACGAAGTTTTTTTCATATTATTTCTGTACGTTTTTCTACAATCCATGGTGGATGTAATTTAATAATTCCTGTACTCCTCGTACAGGAATTAGGAGAGGAACTTGGGTGGCTGCCGCCCCCCCCCCGCTTTTAAATCATTGTATAAAATAGAAAAAAAATAGATAGAATGACCGAAATGTTTCTTTTGCTCATAAGAAGCTAATATTCTGTTATCTCTCAAATGATAAGCTGTCCAGGTGTTATCAAAAATTTTTCTGGAATGGAGCTGGATTTTTATGATGCTTGCAGTCATTCTCGCCGTGCCGAGCTGATTATTTTGATGTACTTGAATGTTGATATTCGTAACTTTTAAGAATTTCAAAAATTAACATGGGACTATTAGACTATTAGGACTATAAGAAGACTATTAGGAGAGGCAAACCCCCCGCTTTTAAAGACTCTTTTGTACAGGTTTAATTTTTTTTTCATATTAATTCTGTACGTTTTTCTACAATCCATGGTGGATGTAATTTAATAATTCCTGTACTCCTCGTACAGGAATTAGGAGAGGAACCCCCCCCCCCCGCTTTTAAATCATTGTATAAAATAGAAAAAAAATAGATAGAATGACCGAAATGTTTCTTTTGCTCATAAGAAGCTAATATTCTGTTATCTCTCAAATGATAAGCTGTCCAGGTGTTATCAAAATTTTTTTGATGTTGTGAAAAAAAAACCGCCCGTAAGGGACTTGAACCCTTGACCCGAGGATTAAAAGTCTCACGCTCTACCAACTGAGCTAATAACTTGCATGTGTGTAAATATAACTTCTCAATAGCTTTTAAAAATTTCAAATTAACATGGGCTCTTATGGAGAGAAATCCGTTAATTTAAATAGCTAATGGGTGGTTTCTGGAAAACAGGGAAGGAGTTATCGGATCAAGCTGAAATTTCGCAGATAAGCTCCTGGGCCGTAGGGGACCTTAACTTGTGAATTTCAGCCCGATCGGACAACGTTAAAAGGGGTGGGGGGGGGGTTGGAGGGTCGAAACTTTCGGGGGGTTAAGATTTTCCTACGAAACTTTCATGGGCACTTACTCGGAGAATTCCGCATCGAATGAGTCTTCGTACACCCAGATCCGATGTCGGATGTGACCTGTAGGCGTGGCGAAAAAAAAAGTAAATGAATTTTAAGTGGCTATGCGTGGTTTCTGGAAAACAGGAAGGAGTTATCGGATCAAGCTGAAATTTCGCGGATAAGCTCCTGGGCCCTAGGGGACCTTAACTTGTGAATTTCAGCCCGATCGGACAACGTTAAAGGGGGGCTTGGGTTGACAGGTCGAAACTTTCGGCCAGATTTTCCCCATGAAGAAAAAGTTGGAGGGGGATGAAATTTTGCAGGTTTCTTAGTTGGAGCTCGGGCTACGAAATGCATCCCTCCCCATCCGTCTGCGACCACTGGAACCGAAGATCGCTTAACATTGTCGTGTGTCGCCTCTTTATAGAGGCACGAGTGTGCCTCCTTGATTAGGGGATAGATCTTGTCACATCCTAGGTCAGTCTATTTTAATGTTTTTGCTTGAAGCAACTAAATAGAGGAATGACAGTATTTTTGGCCGAAGGCTATCTTTGGCTAAAGATATCTTTGGCCACAGTCAGAAACTGTGGCCAAGTAATGAACTTTAAATATGATGCTAGGGAAGCTGAATGGTATAATCATGTGAACTGCAATAAAAAGCATAAAATCATTTCGATTTATCAAAAACAAACTACAGTAGGGTATGGACATTAAAAAACAAAAGAAAATGTGGTTTATACTTTGTTGGAGTTTTTTTTTTAAACATGTATTTTATTTTACTACTGTAAGGGTAAAAATTTTGATCAACGCTGGTTTATACCTAAATAGAAAATTGTTTATGCCTAAATAGAGTTTAATGCCTAATGCCTAATAAATAGAAAATACCAAAATACCTTAATAGTTTATACCTAAATAGAAAATAGAAAACCTAGCAACACTAGTTGATCAAAGTGAAGTTAGCCAAAGAAACATTGGAAAGCAATACACAAAATTCAAAATATAACATATATTTTGTGGCAGCTTTTTTTTTAGACATGTATTATATTTGAGGACAATGTTTTGAGTCTTGGTGTCACTGATTATTTGTTTTGGAACAAGGATTAGAGGTGTGACTTTGCAAGCTATGCCAGAGTCTACTCTAGCTCTAATGGGTACCTGGAGAAGTCATGCTAAGGTAAAGAGCAAGGGTGTGCATAAGTACAGGATGGCTAGTACCCAACCTTCCAGTGCAATTCCTGCCTGAAGTACCATGAACAGGAGATCAGCCCTTCCAGTAGGGACAGTGAAGTCTAATACCCATGTACTTTACCTTTTTTTATTATATTTTAAGGGTCTGGAATGGTAAAGAGACTGGTTTAACATTAATATACAACTCATTAAAACATCTGGATTTTCATTGATTTTTCCCTTTTTTGGATGGATTTTTATGTGTTTTATATTTTTGACCCCCCCCCCCCAGGAAAAAATCATCCCAGACTCTCCTTCTTAAGAGCCTATCTGCACATATGTATGATTTACATGATTAAAGTTTTTTAGATATGGAAGTTCTTTTGAAGCAAAAATGTGAAGGAAAACATTCTGAAACAAATGGTTCTCCAAAGAGTAAAGAGAATGCATCTGACGTTAGTAATGAGGAAGAACACACAACTAATGGACATAAAGATGTTAAATGGACAAGGAAAGTTTATAGGTATTAATTTAAAAATATTCTTACTATTCTGTTGGTGTTTGAAGCAAGGAGATCTGTACGAAGGTTTCCTAGAGCTGAGAGGGCTGTAAACATTGTAGGGAGGGGAGACTAAAGTGTAGAAAATAGCTTGTTTGCTAGAAAAGTATTGTATTTTCCAAATTATTTTTTTTTGGCACTCTTGGTCATCTAGGTGGGAATGGGGAGGACTGAAGCTCCTTGCACTTCCCTGTAGACACCTTTCTTAATTATGGTATCTTTGTAGGCACCATGAACTAAAGGCTTAGATGGGTTTTAAGATAAATTTCCTAAATTATATAACAACTTGAATAGCTCCTTCCATAAAATACAGTTTTCCCTTAAAATATAGCCTGTTTTATTTTTATATATTGGTCTTATTTCAACTGAAAGCTGGGGCCTATTGAAACTTCATTGCTTTGAAAAATAGGAAGTTAGGATGCTTAAGCCTGAAACAAGTGTGTAAGCAAATGAAAATATTGCAAATACTTTGTGATTTGATATTGCAAATGAGATAGCATTTGATTAATGGTATTGATTAATGAAAAATTTTGGGATATCCAAATAGTACATATTATAGTTGATAAGTAAACTCTTTGCACTTCCAAACCCTTTTATGATTTTGACAAAAAATTATATCATGGCAAGGAAGGATTTGATAAACGAAGATCATGTCTATATCCTGTAAAATATCTTGGAAGATCTTTCTTGGAATATGACTAGAGGGCCAGAAACATAAAAAGTGTGTGTGTTATTTGCCTCTAAGTTAAAAAAAATAAGTATCTAAAAAGAAGAATATGAAAAAAAAAACTGTCTTCAATCTCAAAAAAGTCAGTGACATGCCTTATGTTAAATAAATTGTATAAGAAGAAAATATTAGGTTTATTGAAAATTTAATTATATTAAATATTAATTTTTGTTTTACTAAAATAACTATAAGAAATGTTTAAAAGCTAATATATTAAATGGTGAAATAGTCTTTAATTTTTAATACCCCTAAAATCTATTATTTCAGGAAAGTTGGTGATATACCTTATGTTTCAAATGAGCCAAGTGTTATGGAGCTAGGTAAGAACTATATATTTATTCTGTAAGAAATTCTCTATTTTTTTCTATATGTACTTCTATGTATTGTTTGACTTATTTATTGCTTCTGTTAAAAATTCTTTGATAAAAAAAACATATATTTAACGGCTTTAACAATTTATTTTACAATACTATAGGCTTCAAAAGAGTTAGATTATCTCTTGCAGAATGTGCAGATTTGAAAAAAAAATTGCAAAATTCTTTTTAGATGATATTATAGTGTAGCTTCAAACAAGGTTTTGTGTCATTTTTATAAAACTAACTTAACCGTTACATGGGGCTGGAATTGCTAAAGAAAGCAAATTCAAGGCCCCCCCCCTGGAAAATTTCTCTGCAGGAAATTTGTCGTTCGCCGAATATTCCACCTTTCCCCTCCTGAAAATCCAATCTAGACATAATGGTATTAATGCTTTCTGTTTATTAAAGTGCTATGTCATTTATTTGAATGATTGGTTATTCATGCTTTAGAATGGTGCATGGGCCTAAAGTCTGTGGAGAATTTGATCAGTAGACTGTAGAAGTATATCTGTTGATCAGTAGACTGTAGACAGTAGAAGAGTAGACTTTGATAATGTTTGTTTTGGTTGTTGCTTCTCCATCACCTTACTGCATTTTGCATCTAACTGTTCTAAATTTTGCACGTAAATAATTTGAATTTATTTTATTTTGCTGAATGCTACTTCTATCATTATTTCATAAAAGAATGCAAAAAAGACTGCAAAGAGCAAATAAAGGGAAAAAAGAGTGCAAGTCCATGGAGTGAAAGAGTGCAATGAAAAAAAAGGGTGCATTTCACACGAAAAGTGTGCAAGTTGCCAACCCTGAGAATAACATGCTTTTCGTGTAGCATAAAACAGCTGGCCGAAAAGAATAATCTTTGGAAATATGTCATCCTTAATCCGTAGAACATGTCCTAGCCGTCTCAACCTCTCTCTGATTATAGCACTAGAAAGGGGGATTAAACCACGCTTTTGTACACCCTACTGTTTGAAATACTGTCGGTCAGTCCAGCACATAAAACAATTCGTAGTTGATTTCTCTCCATCACTGTAGTTTCCAATCTTAGTTTTCAAATATAGTTCTCCAATCTAGTTTTACAATCAAATTCTAATCAAAATAGGTTTGTCGAACTATCTTTCTATTCTCCCAAAAAGCACCCTGAGCCTTGGCAATTCTACTTTTTAATGGATCAATTAATTTATTTTATAACCCATAAAAAACACAAGGCAGTGGAGGAGTATAAAAAAAGAAAGAAAATGAAAAAAAAACAAATACATACTAAAACAGGCGCAAATACGTACGTATTAAAATTAAAACACGAATAAACCAAACATTTCTGAAAAGTTAGCCACTCCAAGGGTGGTAAACCTCTAAGTGAATCATACAAATAAATACAATATAGAGATGATAATAAACTACCAAGAAAATATGCAAACTAGTATTAAAACGAAAATCCTTCCAAGGGTGGTTTGACGGATATTCTGTAATCTCAAGAAAAAGATTATCTGCCGCATCAAGAGGATTCGCCAAGCTGTATTTCTCTTGCAGTCTACCATTCCTTGTCCAAGGAGGAATCCGAATAAAGAACTTTGAACATTTGAAATAAGAACCCTCTGATTTTTGAAATAAGAACCCTCTGATTTGAAATAAGAACCCTTTGATAAGACCCTCTGATTTCTATTTTATCTGATTGTTTGAAGATGTCCCAGAAAGGAACCAGGTATTGAACAGGAGGGAGAGAAACAGCATAATGCAATTCTCATGGTGGCTTTTTACCAAGATTCAGCTGTGATCCAACTGTACCAGTATATGCATTACAGATCTTACCTTCGGTTCGGGCAATAACTAATTTCCGAGTTGACTTCAGGGATGTACCAATAGGTAATCCAAGGTACACCAGTTCCTGCAGTGGCACAACATGAGTATCACCCAGATTTACTCTATCAGGGGTTTCAGAACGGTTAAAATTAAATGATAGTACACGAGACTTAGCCACATTTAAAGAAAGATCAATATCATTATAATTTTTAGCAATCTCCCTTAAAACTTTTTTCCAAAATAAACACAGCCCTACTTAGGTTAAGAACCTCAGCCGCATAACATAAAACAGACACACTAACACCATTAAATATGCAGCATGCGATAAATCCCCTTAGGCTCTTAGGGTCGCATTATTATAAATAGTAGAAAGAGGTAGTGGTCTCTTGTTTAATTCCAAGATTCTCACAGATTTCTAAAGGAAGAAGCGAAGATCCAATCTTTAAACGTACTCTGAGTTGTCTCTGCATACAATAAAGGGTTTTGAACTACAGCAACAGATACCCTCCCCTTTTTTTTAATTACTCAAGCATGGCCTGAGAATGAATTATAGATCCGAAATCATTACTAATGTCATATGAGCCAATAGCCAAAAGGCCACCTGACCTTTCAGCATTCTTTAATATTGTACATAAACTCGTAATAATGGTAGATGGTAATGAGCTTACCTAAGCTATGGATGTCAGGTGATTGATTTTCTTCAAACGATAGTTTCGACAGGACCTGTTCCTGTCATCATAAGACTCAAAACAAGAAGGGAGAATCCTCTTAAACAGTAATAATATGGTTTTCTCAACCCATAAGTCAGTTAGTGTGTTGTTCCACAAAATGCATAACCTGGCTGCTTTCAAACCACAGGTGAAACTGAATGGACAAGAGATTGTAGTTGCGGAACATGCACGCTTTCTGGGAGTTATATTTGACCATAAAATGACATGGAAACCCCATCTGGATGAGCTGATTGGTAGTCTCAAACAAAGACAGAATTTCATTAATGCTCTCTGCCTTGGAAGAAGAGGTGCCCCCACACCCTTTGCCTCAACTATTGTCAAGTCAGTGGTGATATCCAAGATAGACTATGGATCATTTATATACGGATCAGCTAAGAAATGTCTCCTGAAGAAACTTGACACTACACTTCATGCAATCTTAAGAAGGGCCCTTGGTGGCCTAAAATCTACTCCTATTGTAGCTATGTATTGCGAAGCAGGGATCCAGTCCCTTCACTCCAGAAGAAAATACCTCCTTGCAAGATATTTTGCTAAGAAAATAAGACTCAGGAACCATATTATCTACAAAGAAATTATTAGCCACCACAACCCTGACATCCGCTTTAAACCAACAGAGATGTCTTCTTTCCAGAGATTCCTTTGCCTTCCGGGCATGGAAGAGTTCATAGAGAATGGCAGGCTGACTGTCAATTTGGATGATGATTTGTCTAGTGCCTCCAAGGGAATTAAGGAATTGATTATTCCTAAGATCACCATAAAAAAAAGGAGGGCCTCCCCCAAGCACTGATGAAAATCATATTCCTGGGAAAGCTGGCAGAATATGAGGAATACATTCAAGTTTATACAGATGGCTCAAAGACAATAACAAAACGCAGTGGTGCAGTAGTTATACCCTCCCAGAGCCTGTCTCTTTCATACCGTTTACCCCCTAACCTGACAATTTTCTCTGCAGAGCTTATGGCAATTAAGTTTTCACTTCAAGCCATATCAAGCCAAACAGAGAGCAAACATCAGAAGTATATTGTCTGCTCTGATTCACTTTCAGCTCTGGATTACCTCTCACACCAGCAACACCAAGCAAGAAATGTTGCCATTGAGATTCAAAATTTGGTTACTCAACTTGCAAAAAAGGGTATATCTGTTCTATTCATATGGGTTCCAGCACACTGTGGTATAACAGGAAACGAACTAGCAGATCAGGCTGCAAAACAAGCCTCCCAACTAGGCCTGATCACCCAAACCCCTATCACTGGTCCTGAACTTCTTTCTTCAATTAGCTCAAACATTTTTGAAGAAGAAGAGGCCTGGCTCCATTCTTCTCATACTCAGCTCCTCGATCTTTATGATTATAAGCAGCCTTCAAAAGAAATGTACCTCACTTCTCGCATCCTTTCTACCTGCCTGTTTCGTCTTATATGTGGCCATGCAAAGACAAAATCAACACTATTCCAGTGGAAAATGGCTCCATCCCCCAACTGTGACACTTGTGGAGTGTATGAAGATATACGCCACATCATCTTTAACTGTAGAAAATACGAAAAAGAGAGAGAAGTACTAAGAATTGCTGTGAGAAGGCATTTAGTGCATTCACAATGCGTTCTGTTCTGGGACATCACACGTCTCCTCCTTGAGCTAAAAAACTAAGCACAAACCTATTAGGTAGATTTGTTAAGACTACTGGTTTGGTTCATTCCCTATAGGCTAAATTATTTTTTTTTTTTTTTTTTTTTTTTTTTTTATTATTACCTGTTCAATAGGATTTTTAGAATTGCCCCATTTATCATTTTAGATATATTTTATCGACATTTGGTTGTATTGTTATTGGTTATAATGTATAAAATTTGTATTAATTTTTATTATTGTGTTGTACATGTATTTTAATTGATGTTTGACAATGTATAGTTGCCGTATTTTGATTCCCGTTTTTCAACGCAGGCAGTTGCTGCAGGCAAATAACCCCCCTCCATTAGCAAGTCAAGCGATACTGTTCTGGCTCAGTGAATAATGACTAAGTGACACCCAAGCAAGCTAGTGATCATAGAAGGCACAGAACAACTGAGTGATACGAACGCATATGACCTATTGGTCGAACGCGTCAAACCCCAAACAACAACAACAACATCCTCTTAAACATTATTTATTTGTATTGGTTGAAAGAAGATGTTTTTTTATAACTGTATCAAAATGACGAAACTGAAACAGAATCTTTTATTTCCAGCGGAATACTGTTCCTTAATTTCACTCCAACGTATTCTAAGATCAGATTTTCTTAGATCATCAAAGGTCAGTGCCATTTGGAGAGGGACAGGGTGGAAGTGCATTATTCTGAAGAGTCACTAATCTCGCTTTACATATCAAAGTCCCAAATCTCGGGCATAGGAGCATATTTATTATTTATGTTGTTGTCATCAATGATTTTATAGGTTTTATTACCTTTCACAGCCTAGTTGCAATATCGTTGTAAATAATTTTTTTCCCAGACACTACCAACCCAATGAACGGCTCTATGTGCAAGATCCTTCTTCTTGATTGAATTTTTTAAACTAACGAAATTCACCCTGTCTGCTTGGCTACTTTCGCTGTGATTCCATTACATAAGCGAAGTTGTCATTATGTTTTTCGTTAACTTTTCAATCTTAGTTTGTAATAAGGATGCGATGTCTTGCGTCTGGCTTTTAGAAGCCGGAAGGGGATGCTATCAGAAAAGGTGTCAGGGTATTATGCGTATATATTATCTTTATTGGGACGGTAAACTTTTATTTTGGAATGATGATGAAGGCACGGGGTGCGGTGCTAAGTTACGAAATGTTTAGTTGCACTATGCGTGATAATGCATGATGGTATTTTTTTTTCTCTCATTTGTTACGTACCAAAATTCAGAAATTATTTGAAAATCGTTCACAGGGACTAATTTTCGCACCTCTCTTTAGACTAGTCCGTGTCTCTCAGTTTGGAAAACCCTGCATTAGGCAACATCTTTTTTACAATTTAAGCTCGGGGACAGCGGTCACTTGATAAATCACAGTTTAAATCGCCAATGATGGTTGTTTCACATATTTAGCTAAATTGTAATGTGTGTTATTAAGCCTCATTTCCGAGGCCTGATCGCCACAATCTGTGGGTAAATAAACATTCAGAATAGTGCAACAATTGCAACTAACGGCAAGAAAGCGATCTTCCGAACATAAACGTCTAAATTTATACTTGCTCAAGGCAGCCAGCCCTGCGCTAGGTCGGCCCTTTGGTTTTTGAAGAGAAGCAGTGTATATCTAAGTAGAATTAGCACGAGATGTTTGTAGTATGTTTTTGCGACCCGGTATAAAAAGTGTTCCTGTATGCAACCTATGTCATATTTTTCAACAATTTTTTTAAGCCAAGCAAGCTTATTCAGGACCTCGCCATTTATGGTCCAAGATAACCCGATACGGAACTTCGGTTAGTTGCCATTTCTATGAATTTGCTGGGATTCTATTTGCTTTCGGTTGCTGGGACAGCTGAAAGAGTAACAGCTGTGTTTTCTAGATTGGGATGATAGACAATATTGACTATTAGTGCAAGGGGATTTTTTGGTATGTCCGTGACCAGTTTGCACATAGCGCTTACTTCATATAATAACTTTCCCTCAAGAATCGTTTCTTTAGAAAAAAACTTCACACTACTCTTGTCATATTTATCAGTTTTCACGCCATGCATCGGCTTATAAAGTTAGTAAAGGACAATGCAAAAATTGATCGGAAGCCATATTTTCATACCAAGTCAAGGAAATGCAGTCGTGAAATAACCCAACACATAATCCTCTATTAATGTTTACTGCTTGAGAGCTTTTACATCTTCACTGCTCTCACAGTCTTTACTAATAATAATATCTAGGTAAGTGAAACTGTCTACCTGATAAATCTTTTCGGTATTCAAAGTCACCATTTCATCTTCACTTATTCCTAGCCTTAGTGATTTAGTCTTCTTAATATTTATTTTTAAATCTATTCTAGCACCCTGAACTCGCAAAACTTCTAAAAGTTCATTCATTTTGCTCACACTTTCATCTAGGATGCTTAAGTCATCAGGAAAATGTAAGTCCAGGAAAATTTATCCTCCCCATTTGATTCCGTGTTCTTCCATTGCCTTTCTTGTGCTCCTTAACAAAATCAATCAAAATGATCTATATAAATAGGGATAGAACACAACCTTGCTTAACTTTTGATTTAATACGAAACCAGCTACTAACCTTACTTCCTACCCTTAAGGAGCAGTGTTATTCTAACCCGTAGCTCTAATCACTTTTATGTATTTGTCTGGTATATCACACAAGGATTAGACCTTCGCTAGAGTTCTTATGTCAGCTGAGTTCAACGCTTGCTCATAATCTGTGAAACTTGGGACTAAAGGTGTTTGATGACTCAAGCGCTTCTCAATTATTGAAGAGTGAAAATTTGGTCAACACATCCTCTATGCTTCCTAAAACTGCATGGTTTTTCACTTAAAACTTTGTCTACAACATCTCTAAGTCTGAAAAGTATCATCATCCTAAGTAATTTGGTACCTACAGAAACCAGGATAGTGCTTCTATAATTACCACACTCACTCTTATCACCTTTCTTGTACAGTGGTTAGTCATAATTGCCAAAAATCGCTTCCCCTTTTTCAAAAATCATATTCGTAATATTCAGTAGCTTATTTCTAACCTCATAACCACCATATTTAAGAAACTCATCACTATCAGCGCCTGTTGTCTTATTATTTTTTAATCCTGTTAGGACCGTCACTGATTCTTCCTCACAAATAAATCTTTCTTCACAACCAAGGTGTTGGAAACTTTTCATTTCCCTCTATATCTTTTCCTGTAACACTATCCCGGCTTAGCACATTCCCAAAATGGTCTGTCCATCTCTCTTTAACTCTTGTTTTATCACTAAATGTGGCCCGGTTCCTATCTTGAACTAGGTCAAGTCCACATAGACAACTTCCTCTCAATTTATTAACATGTCAGCACAATATTTTACTATTATGCAGTCTAGCTGCATCTTCCAGATCCCTGGCAATTTTATCCGTGGTCTCCACTTCACACCTGCTTAGTTATATCATAATGCTTTCTCCACTTTCTTTACATTCCTTTTATTTTCATATGATGTATCACTCAGATAATTCTATTACAAGCCCCTTCTCTATTCAATATAAAGCATTTTTACTGATATTCCTAGCTGCGTCTCTTCTAACTTTCTTCCCTAAGACAATATCAGCCAATTCACAAAGCATTTTCCTAAAATCATTCCATCCATCTTCTATATTTTACAAATATTTTCCCGTGTAGTATTCTTCTGTTCCTGGAAATTTCCTCCCAATTTTTATCCTGGAGCCTACCAACTTCATAACTTCCCGGAAGGTTGTTACCCTTCCAAAATTTCACATTTTAATTAACCTTAGACACTACTAGATGGTGATCTTTGCTTTTGACATTAATAACATCCCTAGTATCTTGTATTGATCCTGCTAATTTTTGGTTCACAGTAACATAATCAGTAAGGTTTGCTGTCTTACCATCACATGAGTACCACGTTAACTTATGAGCCATTTTATAACCAAATACTCTGTTGGTTATAGCTAGATTATTATAACTACAAAACCAAGCAGTTTATAGCCATTACTGTTTTATTATCCTACGTCAAATATACATTGGCTTGGATAACATCTATCCATATTTCTACCGACCCGGGCGTTAAAATCTACTACTACTACTACTACTACTACTACTACTACTACTACTACTACTACTACTACTAACTCACTGCAGCACCAAGCCGCCTGAGGCCGACAGAGCTACGCACGCTCCTCCTCCAACCTAATCTATTTAAAGCCTCCCTCTTTACACCCTCACAGGAAGTTCCCAATTCCTTTAAATCTTTATTTATGACATCCTCCCAACCCAGAAAAGGACGACCTGCTTTCCGTGTAGCCCCAGACGGTTGGCCAATAAGGACAACCTTCGGTAATCTGTCATCTTTCATCCGTAGAACGTGGCCTAGCCATCTCAACCTTTCTTTCATTATAGCCCCAGAAAGCGGGATTGAACCACACTTTTCGTACAACCTACTGTTTGAAATACGGTCAGTCAGCCGGGTACCCAGAACAATCCGTAGGCAATTTCTCTGGAAAACATCTAATAAATTTTCATCTGCGTTTCGGAGTGCCCATGCTTCAGAGCCATATTTGACCACTGTCATCACTGTAGCTTCCAATATTCTAATCTTGGTTTGTAGACTTATCTTTCTATTCTTCCAAACTTTTTTTTAACTGTGAAAAGACACCCTGAGCCTTAGCTATTCTACTTTTAACATCTTCACTGCTCCCACCATCTTTACTAATAATATTACCAAGGTAACTGAAGCTCCTAACCTGATCTATCTGCTAATAAAAACTTCCTATTTCTACCTAGGATCCTCTATTTGCTCTTGTAACTGTAAGTAAAATTCATCTGAATCACTACTATTTCCGCAGTCGGTTCTACAGGGGCATTTACTATTATAACTGATACTCTGCACTTTTTAGTATAAAATGAGCGATTGGCATTCTATTTTGATACCTTCCCCAACTAAACAGGACTTAACAGCTGCCTTATTCATCATTCGTGATTCATCTGAATCACTACTATTTCCGCAGTCGGTTCTACAGGGGCATTTACTATTATAACTGATACTCTGCACTTTTTAGTATAAAATGAGCGATTGGCATTCTAACTCTACTTCCTGTTTATATTACCTTTCCTGTTGGCATTGGTAAATAAATTCTATTCAAGCTAATTTCATAATTTCCCTGTTTTCTTTTCTCTAATATTTCTTCTCTTTTCTTTTGTTCCCATTTGATAACGGGCTATTGAATCAATAAATATTTCTTTCATCCTTCATCCTTAAAACGGTTCATTCTTAAAACGGGGTCATCGTTCATCCTTAAAATGGGAGCCTAAACTTTTTTTCATTATAGCCCTAGAAAATAGAATCGAATAGCGTATTTTATACAACTTAATATTAAAAAATTTAGTATATTGTTTTTACCGTTATTAAGGCAGCGCTTCCACTCCCCTGGGATTTTTCTAGACTTCGACTAGCTTACTCAACAAAAATTGCGTTTTCCAATATCCCCTTTCCAAAAAAAAACTCAACGAAAATTAGCGACTTGTGTTTAGTTTTAACGCTCGTCTATTTACAAAAGTTGATTTTCGGGGAGATTTTGAAAGCCCAATTTCCTTGTGGTGAAGCTCGGGGATTCCCCCCCAAAAAACAGAGGCACAGTATTAAGGACTGATTGTTGGTATTTTTAAGGTATCCAAGATGCAGCAAAACTACCTTTAAGTCAAAAAATCAGTTTCCAATAGGTAAGAAAAAAGGATATAGCGCATTTAAAAACAAGAAACTTCTAAACATCTTCAAAACCCAATAAGGTTGGGAAAAGGACTAATTGTTATTGTTTAGTTTTCTCTGATGGACAACAGATTGTGGTTTTACAAATATGTTCATGGTTGTATCCTGGAAATTTTATTCGGGGAGGGGGGATAATTCATTTTGGTAAGGTTTATAAAACTCACAAAAAAAACCATAGAAAGTTAGTAAACAAAGGGTGTTCAAAAACACGTTACTAAGATAATACTCGGACTAAGTTACAGTAACTAAGAAAGTGCCCTTGAGCTCTTGAATTCGCCCCCCTGATTTTGATCCAAGACATGAGCTAATAAGGAAATTTGGGAAATCACTATGAACAAACGAGAAGCACTGATTTGCAAACTCCTTTGTACCTTAAGTACTCCTTAAGTACTTGCAAACTCCTTTGTACCTAAGTAAGCACTGATTTGCAAACATCTTTCCTAAGTGCATTTAACAAGTGAATTGAAAAATGTGCCATATGTCGTAAGTGCAGCTAACAAGTCACCCTTTTGTGATTGTACAAGTAGCGTAATTTAGCGTTCATTTTTGGGTGCTACGATAGCTATTTCATTAAACGAATATGAATACGTAGCCTTTTTACAAGTCAAACAAAAATTTTGGAAGGGGGTTTCAAACCCATACCCCCCCCCCCGCCCCCAACCGCCTGGACATAGCCTTGGATATATTACTTAGCGTATTTTGAATTGCTGCAGTCGAATTCAGTAAACAAGGGAAATCATGTGATCTCTTCTCTTTCATAAAAGGGCATATTGCTTTTTGGTGTCTTTAAATTTTACGTATAACCCGCCATCGAATTGATAATTTTTCTTCTAGTAAACAAGGAAAACGATGCAATTTTAAAGGAAAGGCCTAATTCTTCTGAAGGGGCTCGTCCAAGTTCTCGAAGCTCCGATCTCCTATTTAAATCTGGTATGTTTTTTTTCCTAGCTGAGTTTCTTTTTTTAATATTTTGCAGAGGAAAAGATGAATGAAATGACAAATTGAATTATTCTAGTTGTATTTGCATACAAATTCCCAGAGAGTTAAAGTTTTCTATGGTTTTTTGTAGAATTATGTTTAAAGTCGGAGAGAAATAGGAGGAAAAGAAGAACAAGAAAGAGAAAGAAAAGAGAGAGAGAGAGAGAGGGGATAGTTTAGATATATTAGTTTTTTTAATATGTTGTATTTTTACTATAGTTTTGTAATAGTTTACATGTACTTGAGCTTTATGGAGGGAGAGCGTGCGTAGCTGTGTTGGCCTCTAGTGGCTTGGCGCTGCGGTGAGTTGTTAGTAGTAGTTGTAGTAGGTTTAACTTTTGCTAGAAAAATATGTCCTTTTAAATTATGATCACCTTAAATAACCCTTGTCATATAGGGAATGTATTTTGTATTTGTAGGGAGTATGAATGTATTTTGTAGGAAGTGTATATAGCAAGTAAAAAACCTCAAAGGTAAAAATTTATGCATTATTATTTTATAATGCATTGAGAATCCACCAGTCAAAATTTATTGCTTAAGAGGCCTTGTTTCCAGATGTTTAGTATTGTGTAATAATTTCTTAAGCCAGCTTGCCTTTCAATTTACAAATAAAACAAATGAAAGTTTTGAAAAACGGATATACTATTTCAAATAAGACAGTAGAAAATAACAAAAGCAACGATTATTATTTCACAAACAATAATACAAGTCCGAATATTTCAGCTTCACGTCTGGAATCCTTTATAAAAAAAATTAAAACAAATGAAACTAAATTAAATTAAACAAAACACATAAAGAAAAGGGAAACAAATGTGAACCGTATTGAAAATTATTCAGATGCAAGTTTCTATCATTCGTGTTTTTTTCCTTTTCTTAATGTGTTTTGTTTCATTTGTTTTAGTTTGTTTTTCGTTGATAAAGGTTTCCAGACCTGAAGCCACTTCCTGAAGCCAGAATATCTAGGCTCTTATTATTATTGATGAAAATAAGTTTTTTTTGTTCTTTGCCATTACCATATTTGAAATATTCTACCCGTTTCTCCATATTTTCATTTCGTTTTATTTGTCATACTTAGGATTAATGTGAAATGGTTAAATAGAATAGTTGACAACAATCATATTTCATAATGTGTACTTTTGTAACCTTCATATTTTGTAATTTCAAAATCGTATTTCATGTCAAAATCTTTGTTTGTTCTTAGCGACATCTAATCCAGTTACATAGCATGATTTTTTAGATTTATTTTCCCATCTTGTTACAAATAATCTTTGATATGGAGTTTCAAAATTTTCGCATATTATGAGTTGACTAGGATAATTTAACCGTCGTATGACTGTTTATTCTATAGATTTCATTATTTCAATGGAGACAGTCATTTATTAAATAAGTAATTAACAATAAGGCACTTATGCTAGTAACCTGACAGTGGCGTCAATTGGAGGGGGGGGGGGGCAAGAATCCTCTTAGGATTTTTGGTCCCTAAGTTTTTTGGTATTTTTACTGAAAAATAGAAAACACAACTAAATATCCCCTCTAAACCTTGAAAATTAGATTTCCCCCTCCCCTCTTCCTAATTTCCGTGAATTGACGATTGGGATTGTTTTGATAATGTATATGTCTCAGCCAATGTAAATAATTGGGTATTATTTATAATACCAGGACAATTTGAAGTTCCTAATGAAATGTGACAAAATGCTAAATTATATTGAAAATATTACATTGTTCAGACACTTAATAATGGTGGAAATTGAGTGGGCAATTCGAGAAAATTATTATTCATGGTTTAAAATTTTTTATTCGCAGATTCGATTTGTACTTATACATACATATAGTTAAAAAATTTCAAAGTTTCTATTGGCTTGACAAGCTTCAACTTGATGACATTTTGAGCTACATACCTTTTTTTACGACACTTGACAGCCGCGTTGGCCTTCTCTCTTTGATCGTATTCTTGCACAATCTCTGATTGAAACCTCTGACTGATGAATATCCGCGGCATAGATAAACTTTCCATTACATTTTGTAAATTAGTTCCTCCAGCGTAAAGTTGATTTCGGCTCTTTTTTTTCGTTCCTCTTTCCAATAAAAAAGAGAATGGAACAAGACATGACTCTCTTTGCAATGAACATGATTCCTGTTTTTGAAAGGTTTGTCTGGTCTCAAGGAGTTGCAAGTTGTGTATTAAGACTCTCAGGGGGCTGTAGTGCCATGAAAAATCCAGGAAGCATGGGTTTCCAGAGGAAATAATCTCTAAACCAATTTTAAATTATTTACAATTAAGAATGAGAAATCCGAGAAGCATGGGTTCGCAGAGGGAATAATCTCCCAACCCCATTAAAATGATTTATAATTAAGAATGGAAATTGTGTATTAATAAACATAGTATATGGCATTATTGGGTAGCCAACAGCCCAGAAACAGATTTACCGTTTTACTACCTTTGCACTTGTACGACTGTAACTTAAAGGCCCTCAAACTTGTAGTTTTGAAATGGACAGTTTTAGTTGCGGTTTCATCCTCTAGTGTGAAGGTATATTATGGGATAAATATGACGGTTTGGGCTCCAAATTTGTACCTAATCTATAAAGATGGACATCTGTTAAATCAACAACAAATACGAAAATATTTGTTCCAAGTGTGCGACCTCTTTTGATGTCTGGGACTCGAACCCTAAATGTGTCACCCTTTTTAGCAGCTAGGTATTTTGAATTCGAAGTTCAAAACCATTTCTTGATCTTGTTTTTTTTTTACCTAATTATAAATTAAAGTTTCGACAGAAGTAAAAGGGGATTGCCAAATTGCTATCGATTAATTAAAGTGACTTGAGAAATAATATAATGACCGGTCAATGTAATACTGTATCCTAGATTATTGTAGACAAATATAAAATTATTAAATTGCCTGATTTTATGGGCCATTATATATGATGACCAAGCTGTTGCTAATTTATAATGACTAAATTGTTGACAACTGCCCTCTAATTAGCTACAACAATAAATATTTTAGAACATATTGCTTTTTCATTTAAAAATAAAATGAAATAGGAAAAAATAAATTAAAAAGCAAGTTATATATTTTAATATGACAGTGGGAAAATAACAAAAAATCGGTTTTTTAAATTTTAAGTTTATAATAGTAGAGGTCCGAAAATCTCGTTTTCTGTTTCCTTTTTTTGTTTCTGTTGGCCAAGGCTTCCAGATTTGAGGCTGAAATATTTCGACCCTTTTTATTCTTGTTAATTTTTAATAAAAAAACCACCTTTTTGGTATTTTCCCGTTGTCATATTAAAATATTAATCCTTTTCTATATTTTTCATTTCGTTTTATTTTTTCGAGTTACAATTATAACTCTCTGAGGCTAAGCGATTTTTTTTTTTAGTTCCAGCCCATCAGTTTCCCAATGGTCAGAAGTATGAAGGTATATACCAAAATCAAAGACTCTAATGTTTTTTGTAATTACAACGTATGCCAACAATAAATCCGATTTGTATTCTAGTGATACTCCCACCTCGCCCTTCGAGTAGTCGTGGGATGATTTCCTCCACTGACCTACGTTGTGACCCCGTTCGACTCTACCACTGGTACGAGAAATTGTGGAAGTGTCAGCCAACAGTCGGGTGTAACGACCATCGTGAACTTCGATGGGCTGTTCGTCATTATATGAACTTAAATCGGGATGTTTATTTTCGGTGATGTTTATGTGTCTTAGTTGAGAAGTAGTTTTAATTCTGGATAATTCTAAGTGAAATTTTGTAAAAAGAGATAAGTTAGCAAAATTGTATTATTTCTCAATATATACAAGTTTCGTGTACATTATACAAATATTAGTAAGATTATGAATTTTAAAATGAGGCTTCCGGCACCTATTCATTATACTATTTTCCCATCTTTTTTTTTTTAATTTTTCCATAACTTATCTGTTTTTTTCCTGTTTTGACATGATCATAGATATTCTCTCGTCGGAATGAGACATTCTTTAATGATCTATAAATACAACCAGAATTGTACTTTTGACGATGTTTGTGTGTGTTAATTTGGAAGTAGTATTGATTTCGCAAAACAGTTTGTGAAATTTTGTACAAATCATTAAACTGACTAGTTGTTTCGGGCCCAAATCCATCTTGTGGTTCGGTCGTTCTTGCTCGAAACCCTATTATTCTTAAATTTGCCCCAGGTTTTTTCAGATTCTATATAATTTGCTTGTCTTTTTTTTTGTAGTTTTAACTATATTTAGCCTCCTTCCCTTGAAATTCAGTATTGTGTTAATTCATCACCAGCTATACGACATATACAACGTGTACATATACAGCTTGTATACAGAACAATAAGTCTATTGGGTTTTGGTGCTATTTCTGTCAGTTAGTTTTGAAGTACAACTGATTTTGGGTGTGGATCTTGTTACATGACCAGGCACGTACGCGTGATTTTTCTGTGGAAGGGACTTTGGGGAATATCAACTTCGGAAAAGACACACTGCCAAAACACTAGCGAAAAAACAACACAGATAAGGAAATTTTATGGACAATATAAGAAGTCGTCGGCCAAATTGTGAATAAGCTGATTTGTTGGAGGAGTAGTGAAGGGATATGGGCCCGAACCCCTGTGCATGTGCCTGGATACTAATTTTGGCTGTGGTGATACAAATAAGAGGTCAAAACGGGGACGGGTCCTTTTATGAGACAGTAAAATTTTATTCACTTAATTAAAATTATTAGCCATAGGAAAATGTCGTTTTCTACCATTTAAAGGTGAAAAATATTAGGAGAGGGCTTATTTTCAGCTTAAATTAAAACACGTAGTGCCCTTTCTAAGCTACAAAATACATTTAACCACAGGACAGTGTCGTTTTCTACCATTTAAAGCAGAAAAATATCAGGAGAGGACTTATTTTCAGCTTAAATTAAAACACGTAGTGCCCTTTCTAAGCCACAAATAAAATCTAACCACAGGACGGTGTCGTTTTCTACCATTTAAAGCAGAAAAATATCAGGAGAGGGCTTGTTTTCAGCTTAAATTGAAACACGTAGTGCCCTTTCTAAGCCACAAAAAAGATCTAACCACAGGACGGTGTCGTTTTCTACCATTTAAAGCAGAAAAATATCAGGAGAGGACTTATTTTCAGCTTAAATTAAAACATGTAGTGCCCTTTCTAAGCCACAAAAAAGATCTAACCCAAGGACGGTGTCGTTTTCTGCCATTTAAAGCAGAAAAATATCAGGAGAGGGCTTATTTTCAGCTTAAATTAAAACACATAGTGCCCTTTCTAAGCCACAAAAAAGATCTAACCACAGGCAGTGTCGTTTTCTACCATTTAAAGCAGAAAATATCAGGAGAGGACTTATTTTCAGCTTAAATTAAAACACGTAGTGCCCTTTCTAAGCCACAAAAAAGATCTAACCACAGGACGTTGTCGTTTTCTACCATTTAAAGCAGAAAAATATCAGGAGAGGACTTATTTTCAGCTTAAATTAAAACACGTAGTGCCCTTTCTAAGCCACAAAAAAGATCTAACCACAGGACGTTGTCGTTTTCTACCATTTAAAGCAGAAAAATATCAGGAGAGGACTTATTTTCAGCTTAAATTGAAACACGTAGTGCCCTTTCTAAGCCACAAAAAAGATCTAACCACAGGACAGTGTCGTTTTCTACCATTTAAAGCAGAAAAATATCAGGAGAGGACTTATTTTCAGCTTAAATTAAAACACGTAGTGCCCTTTCTAAGCCACAAAAAAGATCTAACCACAGGACAGTGTCGTTTTCTGCCATTTAAAGCAGAAAAATATCAGGAGAGGGCTTATTTTGAGCTTAAATTGAAACACGTAGTGCCCTTCCTAAGCCATAAAATAGATCTAACCACAGGACACATAAATTGTTTTTCCGCTCCGAAATTGTTAAAAGGACAAAAAGGACACTTTGATAAAATAAATTGAGATTATTTCTGATTAGATCAAATTAGAACAGGATAGAAAACAAAGGATTCCTTCCTTTGTATTCAAGAAATTATATAAAGCAAAAACATTGCTGTTTAATTTAAAATAAAATTACCAATCAGAAAAAGAAGTGCCCCCGTATGGATTCGAACCACCGAAAGTGCAAGATCGTAACCGAACGCACAAGTATATAGCGTAATCTATTAATCTAAAGAGGCTTATTTGCCATGCATATTATACTGCATAATATGTATATATGCGTGGTAGTGTTGTAACTGGTAAAATTGTTCTTGGTAAAATTTTATTGTAATTTTACAGACCCCCGTAAAATCCTTATCTTACATAATTTACTTATTTTACCGGTATTTTACGTTTGTTACCGGTATTTTACTAATTTACTGATATATTTTACGACGTCTTGCAATTTTCAGAGCACAAAAGCGCGAAGTGGTTGGCAGAAAAAGGATTGAATATGAATTTGTTTCGTGTATAGCTGTGTTCCCCGGTTTAAAAGGCCGTCTGTCGGACTTAGGTCTCTTGTCAGATTGATAAAATTTTATAGTGCAGGTAATTATAATTTTAAAATGGTAAAATATTGGGTGAAATATGATTATATTAATTATGTGAACAGTTATACACAGAAAGGGCTACGAGCAAGATTGACATTGATAAACAAGAAAAAAAATTAATTAGCTGAGAAAACTAAGGGTAAAGTCAGACAGCGGACAAAAAAGAAGCAAAAATAATAGAGGCACATATTTCGTCACGGACTCTGACTGCTAAAAAAAAGAAGGAAAATCAACCTTTTGGATTAAATCTAACTGAGCAGAAGAAAGACGGAATCAAACAAACCAAAAAACCAAGTCAGAGTAAATGAAAGACTTTTCACCAATTAGATTGGACAAGAATTATCTGCTTAGTGATTGACTTAGCTTGTCGACTGACCTAATTTTCATTAAAAGTGTGGTCAGATGATCCTAATTAAAGGTAAAGAAAAATGTTACTTGGATCGTTTAATTTTAAGTTATTGTAAATTAGGTTTATAGGAATATCTCCCTTATCTTAATTTAAAGTAACTTCTCTGTTATAACAGATTGTTATAGAAAACTGACAGAAACTTACAGTTCAAAGATTATAGTTGTCGTTTTTGAACAAGCCTAACATGAAAATCAGATATCAGGTATGAAGTCATTCCTTGGCTAAGGTCCAGTTGTTTCGTTTCCCACCGTTCGCTGCCATAAACAGTTTCTCGACAGTTACTTGAAGTTTACCTGAATCCAACTCAGATATACTCTGTTAATGACTTAAAAGGGTCATTTCCTGTCTCTTTATTTTTATTTAATGTTTATGTTTTATTAGTGCACTTGAGTCAAACGCATAATTTTAAACGCAAGAATGATACACTAATTATTATTCTGCAGGGCCAAGATCACAAATTGATGAAATCACCTCAGTTATTGATATGAATTTTGCTTGGTACTGGCATAATGGATCTTTTTAAATTTGAATTGCCTTTCTAAAAGAATATGCAAAGCCATTTACATCTTATATAAAAGTTGCCTCATCAGAAAGAACTACATGATCTGGGTTTTTGACAATGTGAAGGAACAAAGCAATGATTAATTTGCATATTTTTTACTTTTGTATTATTTGAATTAAAACAATTGTATTATCTTAAATTCTAGATTACAAAAAGAGAAATAAGAGACTACGAACAGGTAAAGTCAATAGATGTCGAATTTCAAAGTAATTCGATGTAATGATGGTCTTTAGGAAATTGGATATCAAAAGGAGGTTCAGATACGCCCAGTCTAATAGTAGTAGTAGTAAGACAGCACTGGACCCTTAAGGTCCAAATCTGCGGTGCTGATCTCCATTTCATGGCCCTTCAGCCAGGAAGTGCAATGGGGGGCTAGGGGCCAACCATCCTGTGCTTTCACACACCCTTCCTGCTTACCTTCCCCAGATTTCTCCAGGTACCCATTTAGAGCTGGGTCAATTCTGGCTGAGCTTACAGAGTCACGCCAACTGACCCCCATCCCAAACTAATAACTGGTCACAACTGGGATTGAACCTGTGCCCCTTGGACACAGAATTCCCACGCCAGCGCGCCAACCACTCAGCCAAGTCTAATAGAATGAACAAAAATAAACACGTTCCGGCAGGTTCTTGTCATTGACTTTGAAATGAACCATGGGAAAGAAAAAAGGAAGCTAGCGCGAAAAAGTAGGACTGAATCAAGTCTCTTGCACTTCAACGGAACGGGGGGCGAACGTAAATTACATATCAAAACAAATTTTGGAGGCAGTTCTACTGACAGTGCGAACAAAATGGCCATATTCTTTCAGATCTTGTTGCACTTTAGAACAACAAAATTAGGATTATCTTATGGTGTGATAAAATAGGGACAATACGTTTTTCTCCTTTTTTTGTCAAGAAAAAAGGAGACATACGTCATAAAATAGAACTTCTGTTTAAGTCTCTCGCAGTTCAACTGAACGGGGGGTCGAAGGTAAATCACATATAAAAAACGATTCTCGGAGGCAGGCCTATCGGACAGGGCGAACAAAATGGCCAGATTCCTTCAGATCTTGTTGCACTTCAGAACAACGTGATAAGGATTATCTTATGGAGCGATAAACTAGGGACACTGAATTTTTCTCTTTTTTTTTGTCCAGGAAAAAGGAGATATACGCCATAAAATTGAACTTCCGTTGAAGTTTCTTGCAATTCAACCGAACAGGGGCCGAAGGTAAATCACATATCAAAACGATTCTAGGAGGCAGGTCTATCGAACATTGCGAACAAAATGGCCAGATTCCTTCAGATCTTATTGCACTTCAGAACAACATGATGAGGATTATCTTATGGAGTGATAAAATGGGGCACTGCCTTCTTCTCCTTTTTTTTTGTCCAGGATAAAGGAGATATACGCCATAAAATAAAACTTTCGTTGAAGTCTCTCACAGTTCAACTGAACGGGGGCCGAAGGTAGATTACGAATCAAAAAGATTCTCGGGGACAGTTCTATCGGACAGTGCAAAACAAGTGGCCAGATTCCTTCCGATCTTGTTGCACTTCAGAACAACATGATAAGGATTATCTTATGGAGCGATATAATAGGGACATTGCCTGTTTCTCCTTTTTGTCTAGGAAAAAGGAGATATACGCCATAAAATAGAACTTTCGTTGAAGTCTCTCGCTGTTCAACCGAACTGGGGCCGAAGGTGAATTTCAAATCAAAACGATTCTCGGAGGCAGCTCTATCGGACAGAGCGAAAAATTGCCAGATTTCTTCAGGTCTGGTTGCAATTCACAATTAAAGAACAGGATTATCTTATAGAGCCGCAAAATTGGGATCTGGCGTTTGTATCCTTTTTTTTGTCGAGGAAACAGGAGACATACGTCATAAAATCGAACAATTTTGAATTCACTCAAAATACTTGAATCTAACTTATACCACTGAAAATAGCATAAGAAGTTGATCAAGCAGATATTCCTTTTATCTTCATTAGCCCCATCCTTCAGACCACCACAGCTAACAAACTTTTTTCCGTTTTTGGCTTTCCTGAAAAGTTACAAAGGCATATGCCGCACTTTTAATTATGACTGCCGATTTGCACTGCCGGCATTGTCCTTTAATTGGCCAATAGTCTGTTTTTTGGGCTGCATAAAAGCTTTGGCAATTCAGCAAGCAGGCAAACAGAGAAAAATCTCTTATGAGCCGCTGCTATGGGTTTATATTTTATTATATTTGACAGACTAGATTCGGCGACACTTTTTACAGTGCAAATAATAACAGTTTTAGCTGTTCCATCAAGGAATCGAATGAGGCACAAAAATAGTCAGAGTACAGACATGAAGACGACAGAGATGTTTCCCAACTAGAACTTATAATTTCATAAAATATTTGTTTTTTTTCATAAAAAAAAAAAAAATCAGTTCACAAAATCACCGACTTCTGAGTTACTGTAAACCAAATAATATAGTTTCCTACCTCTTTTCGACTAACTACAACTATTGGATTAACTAATACTTCAATTTTCCTCTCAGAAGACAACACTGTAGAAAAATAGATATTATCTAAAAAATATTCAGATGCACTGTAAAAAAAATACCAGAAAGGGTTTTCATATCAAATAGTATAATTTTTGTCAAAAGAAAATTCATTTTGCAAAAGCAAGAACTACTAACCCCTGTAGTCCTTTAATTGAAATTTATTCCATCCCAAAGAATATATTTGCATTTTCAAGATATTCTCAATTTTTGCTTTGCCTGTTTCTTCCTTTCAATGAGTATCAGTTCTTCTATTATAACTGAAAGACCCGTTTTCTTCTTCAGCTTCTTTAGAACATCTTCAATTGGAAGACTAATCTTCTAAAAATAATAGCAGGACATTAAAAGACTAGGACATTAAAGGATTAAACAGAGAATATTGTTTTCTTCTCAAGCTTCTTTTGAACATCTTCGATTGGAGGATTAATCTTCTAAAAATAATAATAGGACATTAAAAGACTAGGACATTAAAAGATTAAAAAGAAGATATTGAAACACGTTTTGTCGCTTTTCAAGGATCTTCTGTATAGTATTACATCTTTATGTGACATCAAATGTTTGTATATTATCAATTTTTATATGTCGTCAAACTTCCCTTATTTCACATAATATAAAAAAGCTTCCACGATCAGAAAGTTTGAATGAAAAACGAATGTCGAGATTTGAAAGTGTTTCGAGTGAAAAAAAAAAGACTCTGAGGATTGAATAACTTCATCTGATAGGTAAATAAAATTTCTCTGGAATTTAACAGTATCTTGGTTTTTCTTTTTAACTTCATAGAATATACATTTCCTATCATTTTTTCAACACGACATTTTTTGCAATTCAATACCTTTTACTTGTACTAATATATCTTCTTTTGACATTTAAAATAATGCTTTGTATTTATCGACTCGTTAAATTTGGTTTTGGTTCATTGATTTCGGTACCCGATTTTACAATCTGGACTGCATGACAATAGTTTATTTATTTATTCTTCTTTGCCATTATTTTTTCCTTCTCTATAACTATTTTTGCAACGGTTTCGTTTTAATTTTAATTGACTCGATGAATTGGCATGAAATATATCCCGGTCACTTTCTGAAGCATTATTTTTTGTTCTGCTTTCTTTTTGTATTGAGTTGTGTTTATGTTAATAAAAATGTAAAAAAAAAGTTATCTGTCGACTGATCTATCAAAAGGTGATTGAAAATACAGACTTCAAGGATGGAAAGTTGCCTAAAATGTACTGTGAGTAATACAGAAAAGGTAAAATATAGAAAAATACTTAGGCATTGTTCACGTTTGTGTAGTAAGGTACAGAAAGGCAAAATAGATTAAATAAGAAAAATATATTTCAAATCTGTTTTCTGTAACGCATGAACAACCAGATTGATTAATTGGTTGCGTCAGCAGCTCATTGGATATGGAGGTCAAAATAAATAAATATTTTATTATATGGTTATTTTTCGCAATTTGTATTGTAAGGCCACACTGCTTATCACACCAATGTGAAAAAACCCATAAGTTGCCTCAAAATACCGTTAAATTGATAATAAAAAATCGAAAAATTATATTTTTAATTAGAATCAGATAGAACCTTCGTCTTTATTTACGATGGTAGCTGATACCTTGCCACTTTTCATATGAGGCAGTAGCTGCTCGTACCCCTAAATACATACGGCACTTTCTTTGATACACTTCATACACTATTTTGTTTTAAGAGTTCCACGTAATGTTTCCATTTCAAGATTGTTCCGTCTGACTGAATTGAACATATACTTTTATTTTTGCAGCATATCATCAGCTTGCTCAATTATGTTTATCAGGAATGGGAGAAACTTGTAGGAATGCTTCCCTATATAATGGTGATCATGGTTCCATTGCAATGAACCCCTGTAACTAAACCCCCGTCTAAATAAACCACCGTATAAGTGAATCACCGAGCATATGATCCCTGGTGTTATTAAAGCCTTGTACAACTGAACCCAATTTAACTAAATCCTCGTGTAAATTGAACCCCCGTGCAACTGAACCATCTCGCCGCTCAACCTCCGTGTAGCTGAACCCCCTTTCATCCGAACCATCCCAATCTAACTGAGCTCCGTGTAACTAAATCCCCGTCTAAATAAACCACTGTGTAAGTGAATCACTGAGCATATGATCCCTCATTTAACTGAATCCTTACGGAATGGACCCAGTTTAGCTAAACCACCATGTAACTGAACCACTGTGCAACTGAAACACCTTGCAGCTTAACCTCAACGTAGCTGGACCCCCTTGTAACTGAACCCCCGTGCAACTGTACCACCGTACTCTGTTTTTTCATATTTCTACAAGTGTGAGGCAATACCATTAGATAAAACACAAGTTAGAATCTTTACGTGTTCAACCTTGTTGGAATTGCTTGTTTTTTAAAGTCATGACATAAATGCGTGTCAGGATGATTCATAAAAAAACTCTTAGCCGTGAACCTAAAAACAGTAATTACTTCAAAAGCTCATACAAATTCCAGTATTTTATTGGCTCTACTACAATTTAATTTAAAATTTAATCTAGGCCATCTTAATTACCGACCAGTACGCAAAGTACCCCACCCCCCAGCAAATAAATTGGCTAGTTACGTCTCTGATCACACTTTTGCAGAGGGAAAAGAAGAAATTACCGGAGATAAATTTCAATGATTAAAAACACATAAATTTTGATAATACATAAAATGCCCTTTGTTTTGGATTATAAAGCTTCCCTTAAACACATCAGAATTGATCTAAAAACTTCCACAAAAACTTACTGAATATATGAACCTTGATGGTGGGGGTGAAGATGTGAGATACTTTTCTATGGAAGATGAAAAAATTAGTTTAAGGGTCATATATCATGAGGATGCCTCGGTGTATTTTGTTATCTCAGTTTTCGTCTGAGGAGAGGCAAAGGTGCCTTGAAAGATGGGAGAAGGAGTGGTCTTAAGATACTTACTATTTAACCTCCCTCTCAAATAAAAAGACAAGTTCTTATTAAATTAAGTTCAAATAAAGGCAATCTTTATAATAGTAGACACGATTTTGATAGTACTTTGTTAAACTTCATTTATTTGATTTTGTTAATATGATTTTGATAGCACTATATTAGATTTTGGTAATAGCAGACAGGTTTTGATTGTAGCTGAAAGTATTTTGTTGATAACTCGTGAGACTAAGATATTACTATGGAAGATTTTGTTAATATCTCAAATGATTTTGATAATAACATGTATGGTTTTGATATTGTCACGGAGGATTTTCATTATACTAGTCGTGAATTTGATAATGTATGCAAAAATTTTTTCATTATGTCAGCCAAGATTTTTGATAACATCGTACAAGAGTTAGGAAACACTTGGCCAGAGTTTGATGATACTTTTTAGCAGACATTATTTGGATTACAACATATCAGATTTGGTAGTATCAAACATGTTTTGACAGTACCAGTCAAATATTTTTTTCTTAAAAACAGGTAACATCTTTATAAAAAAATTCAAGATTTTTAAATATTTGCAAATAATTTTGATAATATTATGCAAAGTCTTGATAACCTCATGGAGGATTCTCGTTATATCAATGGGATTTTGATAAACTATTGCAAGTTGTTTGATAATTTCAGACAACATTTTGATTTTGAAGCCATCAGGGAGGCTCTGATTGTACCAGAAAATATTTTTGTTAATACCAGGGGGAGGATTCCTATCAGATCAAACGAAATTTGCTAATGATTGACCAAATTTTGATAATGTTGTTCAAGATTGATATATTACTGCTATGATTTGATAGTAACAGACACAAAATTGGAATCACCATGCAAGGTTTCAGCAATCTTAGATAGTAACAGATAATATATGTTAATGTTATGTTAGATTTTGATAATACCATGCATGATTCTGTTTTTAATTTGCAAAACTTAGGTAATACCAGAGAGGATGCTCATTATATCTGGCAAGACTTTGATAATGCAAGACAAGGTTGAGTAATATCATGTAAGACATATATGCTGCAATACAACATGTTAGATAATATCAATCAAGCTCAGATAATATTTTATAAGATTTTGATAATCTTGAAAGTAACAAACACGATCTTACTGTACTATGATAAATTTTGTTAATAGTGGAAATAGTTTTAATAGCACCATATACAATTTTTGTAATGGTAGACACGTTTTGATTGTGGCTGAAAATATTTGGTTTATGTCATTATGATTTTTATAATGACATGTAAGATTGTGTAAATAACAGGCAAAAATTTGATAATATCTAAGGTTTCGATTATGTCAGAGAGAATTCTCGTTGTATCAGTTTAGATGTTAACATTATAGTGCAAGATGTTTCATAGTGTAAGTCAGGATTTTGATTCTAAGCCACAACATATCATGAATATTTGGCAAGAGTTTGATAATCTTGATAATAGAAGACACGAGTTCAAAGTACTACGTTAAATCTCAGTAATAGCAGACGTGATTTTGATGACACAATTTGAGATTTTTGACAATATCAGAAACTTTTGATAGTACCAGGAATTATTTTGTTAAAAGAATTCAAGTTTTGATATGACAATGCAAAACTTTGTTCATAAAATTTAATATTTATATTTAATTATATAATATTTTATATTTATTAAATTTTCGTAATGCCTGGTAAAATTTTGATAAAAACAGAGACGAATTTTCTTTAACATTTCTAGATTTTGATAACTTGCCTGATTTAGGTAATGCCAAAGTGGATTTTAACAATGTCTCACAAGAATCTGATAATCTATGAAAAGATTCTGTAATATATAACAAGATTTGAAAATATCATGCAAGACTTTGATAATATCATGTATGGTTTTGATAATTTTGACAAGATTTTGATCATGATTTTGATTTTGATAACATGATTTTGATGGCATCATTTTAGATCATAGTCATGGCAATCGTGTTTTCTTTGTTGCTGAAGATGTTTCGTTAATAACATGCGAGATTATGACCATACAATGTAAGATTTCACTAATAACTTATATGATTCTGATAATACCACGTTTGGTTTTTATATTGCCATAGACGATTATCAATATATCAGTCGATATTTTGATAATATAGTGTCATATATTTCATAACATCCGACAAGATTGTGATAATATCATACACGAGTTTGGCAATACTTTCCTTGATAATCTGTGAACGATAGTCAGAAACTAGCAATGTGTTTGCATCTTTTAAGCGGTCTAAAAATCAACACAATTTAAGCTAAAAGATATTTATTGCTTAAAGTTCACTATCAAACATTAGAAAATTTTAATTCCAAAAATATTAATCGATGTTAAAAAAATTCTAGGTTTGACAAAAATCAAAATGTTCAGAATCAAAAATAAATGAGATTCTCCTCAAGGGCTAAGCTCGTAAGCCACCCTAAGGGAGGGTTTGTTCACTTTATAGTTTTGATATTGCTCTTTACCGTTCCACGCAGATCCAGGTTCAATAGTATTCCGTGTATTGAATTTAACATTTCAATAATGACTTGCAGGAAGGGGCTCTATTCCAAATTAACAACTATATATGACATACAAATACATACAATTTGGTAAATGATCACTTTTAATTTTGATATTGTTCTTTACCATTGACCCCCTCTCTCTCAGGGGGGTTACATATGCTAGAGGTTAAGGCATTTTATAATAAACTTTTTTATTATTAATAGAAAAACACATGTATAAATAAAATATTTGTTACTTATCACCATTCATTACTCACTTGATGCAGTCCCAATATAAATACAAGTTTCATTTTTCTTCCAAGAATGTTTTATGCACATATTCTGAAAAGGAACATGTATTGGAATCCATGCACTAAAATGAAATCCATGCACTAAAAATGTATCTCGTCCTTGGGGTCATTTATCCAATATAGATATTTGGGACACTTGAAGGGTTAATCTGCTATTACTTTGCTACCTCTTGATTCTGTAAATGCTAGGAACAGTTCCGATTGAAACCCTTGAATAAAATCTAAGAATAGCTGAAAGAAAAACTGAGTATGAAACTTTTTGTTCGTTCTATTTAGAATTGCTTGCTACGTATAAATCAGGTGAGTTTGTTTCTGAGAAATAATGAAACGAGAAAATGAATTACTCAAAACATTTTGAGTAATCCATCAAAAATGTAAAATTAAACAGTTATAAATATCGCGTAAAGTCTATAGATTTTAATATATAAATAAAATCTATCACATGGAATAAAGCTAATAGTCTTTTTATTTAAATTAGCCAATAAGTAATTTTTTTCTTTGGAGCAACGTGGAAGCTTTTAATGGAAACAAACACACAGTGACGTCATGGATTCGATTTCAATAATTAATTAGTGTCTTGCAACCTTTAATGGGTTTAGTTAAACTTCATAAGTTATACATATTAAGAATCCTGATTAAAAGAAAATTTGTTGGATATGTATATTGAAAAAAATTTCATCATCCAACCCCCCCCCCCCCCCCCAAAAAAAAAATTGGGTAAACAAAATAGGCTAGTTCCTTTTCAAATACGAACAAAGATGGCGTATGCAACGTGCTTCTTTACAAAACGAAACCTCCTCGACGCTGTTATAGATTTTTATTTTCTCTTCCAATAAATTCTTTAGGTTTTTGAATAAAACTACTATAATTAAATAATCATTAAATAAAATAAAATTTAAGAGTTTTTGTAAAACACCTCCCCAAAGCTGTTATTAATTTTTTTTTGGTTTTGGTGATCTCACCTTGGGTTCTGAGGCAAACCCTGAAGGGTTTTTGCTTGGACAGAAGTTAGTTTCTTCTTAGTTCTCGATCTAGGTCCCTCTGGTCCGATCCTTTTGACATCGTTAACTGCTACACAGGTAGCAGTGAGCTTCAAATTGCTGGGTTAGCAGCCAATGATCAGTTAATTGCTTGACCAACTAGGCAATAATCCAAGGTAAAGATTTTCGTAAAAGAATTTTCAAAAAACTTCATAGGCTTTATATTTAATTCAACTGTCCTTTTATTTTCTTCTCAAATGCTTCATCAGGATCTTTTTAAAAATGCTTATTATAACATTTTCCAAATTGTCGAAACGTTCAGATAACTGCGAAAATTCCTTCGAGTACACCAATAAAGTTGAAAAATTAACTACATCTGCCGCATTTTTGGGATTTGCAACATCTCTAATTCTTCTATTTTCTGCATTAATATCTTCTTTTGTTACTTTTAAGATATTTTTATTATGTTCCTTTGTCATCAACTCTAGTCAATACATTGTCAGGTGATTGATAAATTGATTAATATCCTCACTTAAATACTGATTAGTAAGAATCTGTTGGTTAGCAGCTTCACCCTTGAAATCGTTTAAAATAATTTTCAAATTTTTTAAATTCATAGTATCTTTCTCTGATTTTGAATCACCTAGATTAGTTAATCGTTTAAATTGTAAATCACGATTACCATTATCATTTAGTAATTTGCTTACGTTACTTGTATACTTCCGATATTTTCTTCTTAAGCTTCCAAACTTGTTCATTTAGTACACGCAAATTTTACTAAGTAAATATCTATGAAACGCATTTTGTATTGGGTTTCACTAACATTTATTGTCTTAGAAAATGATATAAAACTCTCAGCTGAATACTAAATACCTCTATCAGGTACTAATTCTCAAAGAAATAAATGAGTCATATTTTGATAGATTATGCATTATAACAGGGATATGATTATGAATTCGAAAGTTTTATTACATTCTGCATGAGTAAATCCACGTATATAAGTAATCACATGACCGAGATCCAAAATAAAATTAAAGTTTGACTCTTTGCCACAATTCTGCTTTTTAGAACAATTAAAAGCTTTAGCGTAAAGAGCGAGGGATAGCGGAGAGGACAACCCATTCCATATACGGAGTAATTTCTGTTCGTTTTAAGTTTTAATGTCGCTCCTTACTCTCAGTAAAAAAAACTAGTTTTTTTAATGTAATTTCTGAACGTTTTTGAATTAATGCATGTTTGATTTTGGCTCTCCACCAATAAATTATTATAAGGAAATTTGCATATTAATTCCTTTTTTGGCTAAATGGCTTTCTCTTAGTTTTGATCAGACGATTTTAGAAATAAGGGATGGGGAAGGAGGCCATGCAATTTTTCGGTTACATAAAAAGGCAACTATAAATTTTAATTTTTAACGAATTTTTTTATTTGTAAAAAATATACGTAACTTAAGAATTAACTTACGTAACGAACTTTTATATTCCTTAATTTTTATTATGTATATGAGGGGGTTTGTACCCTCGTTAATACCTCGATCTTTACACTAAATCGTAAGTTTTGAATAAATTCTTTAAGAATGACCCCTGAATCAGAAAGGGCGTAGAATAAATAGTTGAAATTACTAAAAATACTATAGCATAAAGAGCGAGGTATTTATCTCCTCCTAAATACCTCGCTCTTTATGCTAAAGTATTTTTAGAACCCCTCATATGCGTAATAATCTCTGTTCGTTTTAAGTTTCAATGCTACTCTTTACTTTCAATTGAAAAAAATTTCCATGTTTATTTTTTAATTGTTTTTTTTATAGTAATTTTAGAAAATCTTGCGCCCTTTTCATTGAATTTCTGTTCCCCCATGACATATTTTTCCAAGGAAAGATCCTCCCACATAGCCCCCTCCCCTCAACCCCACCCCCAAAACCAAAAAAAATCCCCTGAAAACGACTGTACACTTCCCAATAACCATTATTATATGTAAACAGTGGTCAAAGTTTGTAACTTGCAGCCCCTCCCCAAGGGACAGTGGGGGAGTAAGTCATTCCTAAAGACATAGTTATTATGGGTTTTGACTATGTGGAACAAAATGGCTATCTCAAAATTTTGATCTGTTGACTTTGGAGAAAAAATGAGCGTGGGAGGGGCTTAAGTGCCCTCTAATTTTTTTGTCACTTAAAAAGGGCACTAGAACTTTTCATTTCCGTTAGAATTAGCCCTCTTGCGACATTCTAGGACCACTTGGTCGATACGATGACCCCTGGGAAAAAAAACAAAAAAACAACAAATAAACACGTGATTTGTCTTCTGGCAAAAAATACGACATTCCACATTTTGTAGATAGGAGCTTGAAAATTTTGCTATAGGGTTCTCTGATACGACAAATGCGATGGTGTGATTTTCGTTAAGATCCTGTGACTTTTAAGGGTTTTTTCCCCTATTTTCTAAAATAGGGCAAATTTTTTCAGGCTCGTAACTTTTGATGACAAAGACTAAATTTGATGGAACTTATGTATTTAAAATCAACATGAAAATCTTTTTTTTTTATGTATATTTTAGTATCAAAATTCTGTTTTTTAGAGTTTCGTTTACTATTGAGCCGGGTCGCTCCTTACTACAGTTCGTTACCACGAACTGTTTGATGTCTTCCACAGTAAGTGTAAAGATAAATTTTCGATGCATGATTTGTAATTTGAGTTCTCAATGCTTAAATATTCAATTAAAACATAATGATTACCTAAATAGACTAAATTAATCACATGCATTTTTTCATTGATCATAGTTTTAGTAATATGAGCTCTAATCATTTCATTTTCACTTATTTCAAATAAAAAATTTTAATAATAAATTTGTTTTCAAATTTATAAAGATCTTGAATTTCCATTTGAAAATAATTAATCTTTAAAGTTGAATTCATTTTCATGTTTTCGATTGTTTGCTATCATGTATGCATGATTTTGAGCTGGATCAAGATAAGAAAGTAATGACTAAAGCAAGCATTTCTTATCAATATTTTTTCTATTAATGAAACTTTTTATTTTTTTTTTAAATTCAGGCAATTCTTTATAAGTACCTTCCACATAGTTTGGAATTCTTGTCATTCAATAATTAATTCCATCGACTCTTTCCAACTGTAAAGATTATGTGGGTCTATTCTCTTTGACTAATGTGTATATATTCATTTGGCTACGATTTAGATGGCTTTGTTCGATGTCACTATTTTTATTAAAAATCTAGGAGTACCTATGATAATGAATAGGTTAGAGTTCTTTATTATCCTTCGGAGAATAAAATATTACACGGGTTGTAAATTGAACCCTGTAACTATCTCTATAATTCATTCTATTTTTCTAATCTCTAATAACAGAGTCAAAAAGTGGTTCAAAATCAGTTGCATTTGAATTCACTGAAATATTAACTGTATTCCGTTTAATACTTGGATTATTGTCGTGTTCTTCTTAATTGAACATTTACTCTTTCTCTCAATTCTTCTTTTTAAAACAGTAAAAAACTTTAGCGTAAAGAGCGGGGCGTTGATGAGGAAGCAGCCTCTTTCATATACGAAGTAATTTCTGTGCGTGTTAAGTTTTAATGTCGCTCCTTACTTTCAGTTAAAAAAACTTGTTTTTTTTATTTAATTTCTTAACGTTTTTGAATCAATGCATGTTTTGATTTTGGCTCTCCGCAGAGGAATAATCAAAACGAAATTTGCATATTATTTTTTTTTTGGCTAAATGGCTTTCTCATAATTTTGATCGAATGATTTTGAGAAAAAAAGAGCGGGGGACGAAGCCTAGTTACCCTCCGATTTTTTGGTTAATTAAAAAGGCAACTAGAACTTTTAATTTTTTACGAATCTTTTTATTTGTAAAAGATTTACGTAACTTATAAATTAGCTTACGTAAAGAACTTTTGTATTCTCATGTTTTTATTACATATATGAGGATATTCGCCCCTTCGTCAGTACCTCGCTCTTTACACTAAAGCTTAAATTTTACCCCAATTTATTAAGAATGACCCCTGAATCACAAAAGCCGTAGAATAAATAGTTGAAATTACTAAAAATACTTTAGCGTAAAGAGCGAGGTATTAGAAGGAGATGAGCCCCTCATATGGGTAATAATTTCTGTTTGTTTTAAGTTTTATTGCTGTTCCTTACTTCCAGCTTAAAAAGCTTTTTCACATTTATTTTTTAATTATTTTTTTTAAATAATGCTAGTAAATCCTGCTCTCCCTTCATAGAAATTAACTTCTCCCATGACAAATTCTCGATGTAAAGTTCCCCCAGCATATTCCCCTCTTCTCAACCCCTCCCCCAACCAAAAAAATCCTCCTGAAAACGCCTGTATACTTTCCAATAACCATTACTATATGTAAGCACAGGTCAAAGTTTGTAACTTGTTGCCCCTCCCACGGGGACTGTGGGGGAGTAAGTCGTCCCCAAAGACATAGTTATAAGGTTTTTCGACTACGTTGAATAAAATGGCTATCTCAGAATTTTGATCCGTTGACTTTGGGAAAATAATTAGCGTGAGAGGGGGCCTAGGTGCCCTCCAATTTTTTTGGTCACTTAAAAATGGCACTATAACTTTTCATTTCCGTTAGAATGAGTCCTCTTGCAACATTCTAGGACAACTGGGTCGATACGATCACCCCTGGGAAAAAAAAAAAAAAAAAAAAAAAATAAACATACATCCGTGATCTGCCTTCTGGCAAAAAATGCAAAATTCCACATTTTTGTAGATAGGAGCTCGAAACTTTAACAGTAGGGTTCTCTGATACGCTGAATCTGATGATGTGATTTTCGTTAAGATTCTATGACTTTTAGGGGGCGTTTCCCCCTATTTTCTAAAATAAAGCAAATTTTCTCAGGCTCGTAACTTTTGATGGGTAAGACTAAACTTGATGAACTTATATATTTAAAACCAGCATTAAAATACAATTCTTTTGATGTAGCTATTGGTATCAAAATTCCATTTTTTAGAGTTTTAGTTACTATTGAGCCGGGTCGCTCCTTACTACAGTTCGTTACCACGAACTGTTTGATAAAGCATACTGTTGAAGATGAATATAGTTTATGATACACAAATGACGCAATAGGCCTAATATTGTTATGGATAGGAGAGTGGTAAGGGGAAAGTAGCCAAACTATTGTTTGTGGTGGTTTTTGTTGCATTCAAGTTAGACCTAACTAATCAATTTAAATTATATTCGTTTTAAGAATTATTTATTCATCTAGGTTTGTAATAGTTACTTTTATATTTGCTATGATTGATTATTTTAACATTGTTCATTTTAGGTTTCAAAATGAACAAGACAAACAAATTTTTGGAAATTTTTCATTTAAAAAAAGGTTTAATTTCTGTTTCTTTCCGAATCTACTATCTTCAAGCATAAAATCCGTTAGGCCACCATAAACAATGTCACCTTATTGTTTAGAGACTCTGATTACTTGAAATTACATTGAACTTAGGTCATTACTCTGAAGCAAGGTTTTAAGATTTTCTAAAATTAGAGCAGTAAATTTTAAATGCAACGTCTCAAAATATCTAATTTAAATATCTTGCAAAAAACGTATTCATGAGAAAACAACTCTTTTCAGATCATAATCGTTAGCACATTCATGAAAATTAATTGGAATTCTAATAAGTATACTAATAAGCGACAATAGTGCTCAGTACAGCGATAACAGTTTGTTGATCAACAGAGATGGTATGATGTAATAATATGTTCAAAATGACGTAATTTTAAATAAAACTATTTCGGTGGGCATTCACATCATGTGAGTACAGTACTCATTACGTCATCGTCCCTATATATGTCAAAAAAATGAAAGCAGTAGCTTATAACAATTTAAAATACAGAAACAGAACAAAATAAAATGTCCACTTCATTTGAAAGTCAACTACATTTAGCAGCTTCAGCTGGATGCTCACAGACTGTTGAAGGTCTTTTAAAGTCTGGCAATGATGTTTATATATCAAATTATTCTTATGGTTATTTATATGGTGAAATTCCCCTTTATTTAGCAGTCTCGAAAGGATGCGAACAGAGTATTGAATGTCTCTTGAAGTATGGTGCTGACGTTAAAATAAGAACTAATAATGGTGGAAGTCTACTTCATTTAGCAGCTTTGAATGGATGCGCAGAGAATGTTGAAAGTCTCTTAAAGTCTGGCACTGATGTTAATATAAGAAATGAATATGGTATAACTCCCCTTTATTTAGCAGCCTCGAAAGGATACACACAGACTGTTGAATGTCTCTTAAAGTATGGGGCTGACGTTAATATAAGAACTAATGACGGTAAAAGTCCACTTCATTTCGCAGCTTTGAATGGATACGCAGAGAGTGTTGAATGTCTCTTAAAGTCTGGTGCTGAAGTTAATATACGATATAATCCAAGAAATAAATATGGTATAACTCCCCTTTATTTAGCAGCCTCGAAAGGATACACACATACTATTGAATGTCTCTTAAAGTATGGTGCTGACGTTAATATAAGAACTAATGATGGTGAAAGTCCACTTCATTTAGCAGCTTTGAATGGATACGCACAGAGTGTTGAATGTCTCTTAAAGTTTGGTGCTGACGTTAATATACGATATAATGAAAAAAGTCCACTTCATTTAGCTGCTTACGCTAGATGCTCACAGACTGTTGAATGTCTTCTCAAATATGGAGCCTATGTTAACTCTAAGGACCGTTATGGTAGAACAGCGCTTCATGTTTCTAGCTTCTCTAGGGATAAATTCTTCTCAAGAATTGAGATATTGAAGTATAATTCTTCACATAAGACTGTTGAATGTCTTCTCAAATATGGAGCCAATGTTAACTCTAAGGACCAGTATGGTAGAACAGCGCTTCATTTTGCTATTTTTTCTAGGGTTGAAAAGCTTGTTGCGACTCTTCTAGAGCATGGATCTGACATAGATATTACAGATCAAAACAATTGTACAGCTTTTGATTTGGCTGTTGATTGTGGTGTTGATGATATTGCGGTTGATCTTGCAAGCCACATATTAAAACTGAAAGTGGCTAATTTATATATAAGTGAAAGAAATATATTGCTCTTAGACAAGGCTGTTCCCAGTTATCATGTAAATGAGTTAAAGGATAAATTAGAAAGAGAACTAGAACAAATGAGGAGTGAGACAATATTTTGTAATATTTCGTTCTATGACATTTTTATCAAAGGTATAAGCTCAATAGAACTATACACGATGAATGAAAATTCTTTGAAAAGGTTACTGAAATCAGTAAACTGGGAAGAAAAATTTTCAATGTATAATACAATAATAAAAAGCCGTTTCAGAAAGAGTATAGAAAGAAAAGTGCTACTTGAACTAGCCCATAGAAGTTTCAATTCTATATTTAATAGATTTACCAAAATACCACATGAATGTGCTGAACAAATACTGAGCTATCTTAGCAATGAAAGCTTGAACAATTTCATAGATGCTTCTGAACCACGACAACAGTTGAGGAGGAGTAAGAGTTTTTAGCATAAAATGATTGACGTACCGATTGAAAGAATATTTTAAAATGTGGTGGTGAGTTTTAAAGAGTGTATGCGTGTATGCGTATATATATATATATATATATATATATATATATATATATATATATATATATATATATATATATATATATATATATATATATATATATATATATATATATATATATATATATATATATATATATAAATAAGTTGTCTGTCTGTGGATCTGTGTGTCTGTCAGGTGACGTCATGTTTCTGTGTCGACTGACGTCATGAAGTTAGTTGTCGTCATTTTTGCTATGACGGTGACGTCATTAAAGATATTTAAGACATATATGTTCACGTAGAAATCTATTAATGTTTAAGTTTCAAATGACTGATGAACTTACAATGGCAAAAGCCGATGAAGATGCTCAAAGAGTCTATGCCAAAAAACTTGCTGCTGATAGAGAAAGTCAGAAAAGAAAGCGTGCCAAGGAATCAAAAGAACAGCAAGGAAACAGGCTTGAGGCTGATAGAGAAAGAAAGAACAGAAAGCGTGCCGAGGAACTACCAGAGCAACGCGAAAGCAGACTTGCTGCTAAAAGAGAAAGTGAAATAAGAAGGCGTGCCGAGGAATCACAAAAACAGCAAGAAATATTGCTGTTTAGAGAAAGAAAGAACAGAAAGCGTGCCGAGGAACTACCAGAGCAACGCGAAAGCAGACTTGCTGCTAAAAGAGAAAGTGAAAAAAGAAGGCGTGCCGAGGAATCACAATAACAGCAAGAAATCCGGCTTGCTGCTGATAGAGAAAGTAAGAAAAGAAAGCGTGCCGAGGAATCACACGAACAGCAAGAAATCAGGCTTGCTGCTGATAGAGAAAGTAAGAAAAGAAACCGTGCCGAGGAATCAGAGCAACCTGAAAGTTATCGCCTGGCATTCAGGTACAGCCCAGTCGATGATTATAGCTTGAGTAGATGTGTTCAAATCGGGACAATGTCTAAAATTTGTCCCTATTGCAAGGCCTTGAAATTCAATGGTGAAACAATGGGAATGTGTTGCGCCTCAGGAAAAGTTAAACTTCCTCTATTGGCTGCACCACCAGAGCCATTGAAGACTCTCCTTACTGGAACTACGTCAGAATCTAAGCGTTTTTTGTCAAAAATTAGAAAATACAACTCATGTTTCCAAATGACGTCGTTTGGAGCCCAAATCGAAAATCCAGATCAATTTATGTCTACTTTCAAAGTAAAAGGGCAAATTTATCATAGAGCAGGGTCCCTTCTACCATTCTCAGGCAAGAATCATAAATTTTTACAATTGTACTTCATCAGTGATAGAAATTCTGAATTGAATGCACGTTGCGAAATTTCTCCCAACGTTGAAAGGACAATCGTTTCCCAATTGCAACATCTTTTCCACGAAAATAATAATTTAGTGCGTCTGTTCAAAACAGCCATCGATTTGATGCCTACTGATACGCATAAAATTGTTATTTCCGCTGACAAAATGCCTCCTGGCCAACATGTGCGTAGATACAATGCTCCAACTATCGACGAAGTGGCAATCGTTATGGTCGGTGATCAGTTTTTACCTCGAGATATTATTCTTCATAAGCGAAACGCTCAGTTGTTAAGAATTGCTGAAACTCATCGATGCTACGATGCCCTGCAATATCCTATCATTTTTTGGGATGGAGCCGGCGGCTATCACTTTAATATTAAATTGATGAATCCAGCCACTAACAAAGAAATGAATAAGAAATGCAGTGCAATGCATTATTATTCCTATAGACTAATGATTCGGCAGGATGAAGAAAATTATATTTTAAAATGCCGTGAATTGTTTCACCAATTTGTCGTTGATATGTATGCTAAAATTGAATCAGAACGTTTGCTATATATCCGCCTGAATCAGACCAAGCTCCGCTCTGAACAATACATTCATTTGCGAGATGCAGTTATAAATGACGTTAATACCACAAACGTTGGAAGATTAACAATTTTTCCTTCGTCATATGCTGGCAGTCCCCGTCATATGCATGAATATGCTCATGATGCTATTGCGTATGTTCGTCTCTATGGTCGTCCAGATTTATTTATTACATTTACATGTAATCAATCTTGGGACGAGATACTGCAGCTTTCACTTCAAGGACAATCGGCGGTTCATAGGCATGACATTACGGCCCGTGTCTTCCGGCAAAAGTTGAAATCAATGATAAACTACATAGTAAAACTTGAAGTGTTTGGGTCAGTGCGATGCTGGATGTACTCAGTGGAATGGCAAAAACGAGGTTTGCCACACGCACATATACTAATCTGGCTACATAAAAAAATTACTTCGAACGAAATTGATGATGTGATTTCCGCTGAAATACCTGATAAAAATGTCGATAAGGGGTTACATGATATTATTGTAAAAAATATGATACATGGACCTTGCGGTGCACTGAACGAAAATTCACCATGCATGGCCAAAGGAAGGTGCACAAAGCAATATCCTCGACTTTTAGTATCAAACTCAATTACTGGCAATGATGGTTACCCACAATATAGAAGAAGATCTACTGAAGATGGCGGTAAAACAGCAATAATAAAGAAGCGTAATGGTACCACCATCGAAGTAGATAACCAGTGGGTTGTTCCATATTCCCCATTATTATCAAAAACATTTAATGCACACATAAGCCTTGAATACTGTAACTCCGTAAAGGCAATCAAATACATATGTAAATACGTCAACAAAGGCAGTGACATGGCAGTTTTTGGCTTGCAGCCCGAAATCAAAGATTTCAACGAAATCTTACAATATCAGGCTGGAAGATACAGAAGCAGTAATAAAGCTGTTTGGCGAATTCTTTCATTTCCGATACATGAATGTAGTACAGCTGTTGTTCACTTAGCGGTACATTTACAGAATGATCAACGTGTTAATTTCACGGAAACCAACGTGCAACAAAGAGCCCTGAATCCACCGGATACAACATTAACAGCTTTTTTTTCGCTTTGCAAAAATGATTCTTTTGCAAAAAAACTGCTGTATACTGAAGTGCCTTCGTATTACACGTGGAATACTAAAAATAAAGTATTTGAACATCGAAAACAGGGTAAGTCAGTCGACGGCCAACCTACCATCTTCAAAGATACCACGATAGGAAGACTCTACACCGTTCACCCCAATCAACATGAATGCTTCTTTCTACGCCTGCTTTTGGTGAATGTACCCGGTCCGACATCCTTTGAGTATTTGAGAACTATAAACGGTACTATACATGACACTTACCGTAGTGCATGCCAAGCTCTGAATTTATTGGAGAATGACCAACACTGGGATAACTGCATCAATGACGCGTGCGAAGAGTCAACCCCAAGTCAAATTCGTGCATTGTTTGGCATCATTTTAACCCTATAGAGACAATTGTTGTATAAAACAAAACTGTACTCTTTGAGCTTAGACTGACATCTTGCCGTAAAAAAATATTGCTTGTAGCAGCATCTTTCGATTTTGCTGAAAGATGGCAGTCGATTGATGCCTTCGGGGAGCTGCTGTATGACGCCTGGCCTAAGCAGTTAGTCACTAAACCAAAGGATAAGAAAAACGAATGAAAAGGTAGGCAAGTTTTAAGCCAGAAACTGGAAATAAAACGAAAAGGTGGGAGATTCCTTGTATGTCATATGTGTATAAAATATATACAATTTAAAATTACTGTTGTTGAAATTCACAAAGTGTGCGAGAATTTGGATCAGTAGCAAGATACATTTCCTCATGTTGTAAAACTACAACATCGGACGATCGTAGCTCAAAATTGTAAAACGAATAACGCGTACCAAAAATGCTTATGCGATAATAAACAAAAGATATTGTTTATCTTAAGCTTGTGGTTGTTACTATTAAAGACCAGCGAATCCATAGGAATAATCTATATTATATTTTAGAAGTTAAATAGTTTTTGTTTTCTTTCTAGATGGCGGAATCTTACGACAAACTAAGAAAACGAGCTCAAAATCGCCGAACTGATGCAGAAGAGGCCACCAAGTATATTTTTGACATTCCAGAAGACATGTTGTCGGACTTGCCCGACGATGATGATGACAATGATCCAGATTTCCTGTCTCCAGAAGATCTTATCGATGATCCTGATGAAGACTTATTGCCTCTACTGGACAATCCCCACTTCTTTTTAGAACAGGATGACGTGGACGCTAACACTGAACCCAGCGACGATTACTCGGTGGAAACTCGACCCTCCAGTCACCAACAGCAACCAGGAACAGCAAGTACTCAAAGAAGAAATCAAAGAAATCAAAGAAGAAATTGAAAGTCCAAGAAAAATTCGGCTGGAGAAAAGTAGAGACAGAAAAAGTCGATCTGTCTTGGAAAGGAGAGCCTCGCCAAGTTCCAGGCATCTTGGAGACTCCACTGAAATACTTCAAAAAATTCTTTGACGATGAACTTCTTGAGCTGATAGTTGAAAAAAGTAACCTCTTTACACTTACGTAACAAACTTTTATATTCTTTAATTTTTATTACTTATATGAGGGGGTTTGTACCCTCGTTAATACCTCGATCTTTACACTAAATCGTAAGTTTTGACTAAATTCTTTAAGAATGACCCCTGAATCAGAAAGGCCGTAGAATAAATAGTTGAAATTAGTAAAAATACTATAGCATAAAGAGCGAGGTATTTATCTCCTCCTAAATACCTCGCTCTTTATGCTAAAGTATTTTTAGAACCCCTCATATGCGTAATAATCTCTGTTCGTTTTAAGTTTCAATGCTACTCTTTACTTTCAATTGAAAAATTTTTTCCATGTTTATTTTTTTATTGTTTTTTTTTATAGTAATTTTAGAAAATTTTGCGCCCTTTTCATTGAATTTCTGTTCCCCCATGACATATTTCTCCAAGGAAAGATTCTCCCACATAGCCCCCTCCCCTCAACCCCACCCCCAAAACCAAAAAAAATCCCCTGAAAACGACTGTACACTTCCCAATAACCATTATTATATGTAAACACTAGTCAAAGTTTGTAACTTGCAGCCCCTCCCCAAGGGACAGTGGGGGAGTAAGTCATTCCTAAAGACATAGTTATTATGGGTTTTGACTATGTGGAACAAAATCGCTATCTCAAAATTTTGATCTGTTGACTTTGGAGAAAAAATGAGCGTGGGAGGGGCTTAGGTGCCCTCCAATTTTTTTGTCACTTAAAAAGGGCACTAGAACTTTTCATTTCCGCTAGAATGAGCCCTCTTGTGACATTCTAGGACCACTTGGTCGATACGATGACCCCTGGGAAAAAAAACAAAAAAACAACAAATAAACACGTGATTTGTCTTCTGGCAAAAAATACAAAATTCCACATTTTGTAGATAGGAGCCTGAAAATTTTGCTATAGGGTTCTCTGATACGACAAATGCGATGGTTTGATTTTCGTTAAGATTCTGTGACTTTTAAGGGTTTTTTTCCCCTATTTTCTAAATTAGGGCAAATTTTTTCAGGCTCGTAACTTTTGATGACAAAGACTAAATTTGATGAAACTTATTTATTTAAAATCCACATGAAAATCTTATTTTTTTTATGTATATTTTAGTATCAAAATTCCGTTTTTTAGAGTTTCGTTTACTATTGAGCCGGGTCGCTCCTTACTACAGTTCGTTACCACGAACTGTTTGATGTCTTCCACAGTAAGTGTAAAGATAAATTTCCGATGCATGATTTGTAATTTGAGTTCTCAATGCTTAAATATTCAATTAAAACATAATGATTACCTAAATAGACTAAATTAATCACATGCATTTTTTCATTGATCATAGTTTTAGTAATATGAGCTCTAATCATTTCATTTTCACTTATTTCAAATAAAAAATTTTAATAATAAATTTGTTTTCAAATTTATAAAGATCTTGAATTTCCATTTGAAAATAATTAATAATTAATGTTGAATTCATTTTCATGTTTTCGATTGTTTGCTATTATGTATGCATGATTTTGAGCTGGATCAAGATAAGAAAGTAATGACCAAAGAAAGCATTTCTTATCAATATTTTTTCTATTAATGAAACTTTTTATTTTTTTTAAATTCAGGCAATTCTTTATAAGTACCTTCCACATAATTTGGAATTCTTGTCATTCAATAATTATTTCCATCGACTCTTTCCAACTGTAAAGATTATATGGGTCTATTCTCTTTGACTAATGTGTATATATTCATTTGGCTACGATTTAGATGGCTTTGTTTGATGTCACTATTTTTATTACAAATCTAGAAGTAGCTATGATAATGAATAGGTTAGAGTTCTTTATTATCCTTCGGAGAATAAAATATAACACGGGTTGTAAATGGAACCCTGTAACTATCTCTATAATTCATTCTATTTTTCTAATCTCTAATAACAGAGTCAAAAAGTGGTTGAAAATCAGTTGCATTTGAATTCACTGAAATATTAACTGTATTCCGTTTAATACTTGGATTATTGTCGTGTTCTTCTTAATTGAACATATACTTCTCTGAATCTTCTGAAAATTTTCTTTTCCATTTCTTATTTATAAATAAATTGGAAATGTCAATATTGCATTCTTTTTTAATACTGTTTCTACCAGTTATATCTTGAATGAAATGTCGATTTTGATCAACATCCTTTTTATTGATTTTTATTTAATTAGTAGCTGGCTCTTTCCACGCGTTTCGAATGCAAGGTGCTAATTTTTAAGTTCGTAGTTCGTAAGCTCTTTTTTTTAGTTGTTTTTATTTTTTTTTGTATTTCAGTGGTTTTTTTAATTTTTCTGGTGTTTCTTCTTTTCTTTTAGTTTTATTTTGTTTCTCTGGCATTTTCTGTTTTTAGTTTTTTTAAACAATATTTTTTTTATATAGATAGAATGTCTATATAATATATATTGTTTGTAACAAACAAACGATAAATTTTTGTATACGGAGATTAAAATAACTTATTACTTTATTCTTCACTTCATTATAATTTCCAGCACTTGAAATCTGTTTTGATGTAAACAAAAAGTAAGTTCAGTTATATCTTTTTTTTGTACCCTACTATATTAAAGTTATAAATCTGAAATAATTTATTCTTCTCTTTGATTTTATTTTCTAATTTTACTTTTAATTCAGGTTGAATGTTGTAGTGATACTGCTTTTTGTCTTTTTCTGTTTTTACATTTCGGGACCACTGAGTATAGTGATCGTGCATTGATATTTTATGATGAAGATGATCATTGATGGTACTGAATATTTTAAGGTTTTTGCCAATAATCTTTAAATTATGGTTTTTGGCAAAAGACAACAATTCATTAATTGTATAATACGACAGTTGACTTTGACCTTGGCGAATTTGAATTTTTGTTGCAAACAACTTTTAATCACTTCTACAATGTCAGCCATTTATTAGGAGCTGATTCTATTAAACAAAATTCCAAATCTAAAACAACAGTAAAAAAACAATAGATGAAAGGAAGTGGTATTTGTACTGCAAGAGTAGCGTAAAAAATAAATTTTTAGATCTCTATTATTCAAACTTTTCAGGGATTGATGATATACATAGAAAATCAAAAGAATATGATTTTACTGTAAAAAAAAAACAAAAATCAAAGAAGTGTTGCAAAATCAAAATATATATTTTTTACACCATCCAGCTTATCATACATTTAAAAGAAGACGCGTTTACATTCATAGTATCGATGACAAGGGGCAAGTAGATTTGGTTGATATGAAGCAGTATAAAAATGAACATAATAATTGTAGTTATGTTCTTAAAGTCATAGGTTGTTGTAGTAAATACGCTTGGTATATTCCTTTAAAAGATAAAAATCCCTCGCAATCCCTCGCTCTTTACGCTAAAGTTTGAATTTTTGCCACAATTCTACTTTTTAAAACAATTAAAAGCTTTAGCGTAAAGAGCGAGAGATTACGGAGGGGACAACCCATTTCATATACGGAGTAATTTCTGTTCGTTTTAAGTTTTAATGTTGCTCCTTACTTTCAGCTAAAAAAATTAGTTTTTTTTATTTAATCACTTAAAAAGGCCACTAAAACTTTTGATTTCCGTTAGGATGAAACCTCTCGTGACATTCTAGGACCACTGGGTCGATGCAATCACCCTTGGAAAAATAAAAACAAACAAAAAAAACAACAAATAAATACGCATCCGTGATCTGTCTTCTTGCAAAAGATACGAAATTCCACATTTTTGTAGATAGAAGCTTGAAACTTCTACAATAGGGTTATTCTCTAATACACTGAATCTGATGGTGTGATCTTGATTTGATGACTTTTAGGGGGCGTTTCTCCTTATTATCTAAAATAAGGCAATTTTTTATAGCTTTTAACCTTTGAAGGGTAAGACTAAAGTTGATCAAACTTATATATTTTAAATGAGCATTAAAATTGAATTCTCTTGATGTAACTATTGGTATCAAAAATACCCTTTTTTAGGGTTTCGGTTACTATATTCTTGATAACCAGCATTGGGGATTGAAATCTTAATAAAACAGAATTTTTCCATGAAATTGTTGATTTTTTTTGCACTACAACTCTTAATGTCTGCCCAGTGCTAATGTCCTTCGTGTAACCTTAGCCATTGTTTGAGTATTTTTTCTGTCTTTACAGAGGAGAAATACCTATTGTAATAGTGACACATGTCTGTTAGTTTTTAGTATGACAATTACAGTTGTTGCAGTTCTGGTAGTTTTTAATACACCTTATTTTCAAATTTGATTTTGAAGAAGAGAAATACCTGTTATAAATGGCACTCGTGTTACCAGTCAATCAAATACAGTTTTTATAGTTCTGTAAGTTCTTAAATATCTTTTTTGGCAATTTACCTTTAGTGAGGATATATGCCTGTTATAAGAGCGACACGTGTTTGTCGGTTAATAGTCACACAATTCCAGCATAGACAGTTCTGTAAGTGTTTCAAATATTTTTTTGCCAATTTGAATCTTGAAAAAGGAGAAATATATGTTATTTTAGTGATAAACATTTATTGGTAATTAGTTAGATAATTACAGTCTTTGCAGTGCTGGATGTGTTAAAATATCTTATTGGCCAATCAGAAAATTAAGAGCAGAAAACCTATTGTAATAGTGACATATGTCTGTTGTTTATTAGTAAGACAATTATTATAATAGAGAAAACTCTAGTATAAACTAAATGGATTACATAAAGGATCTATATAGTTCATCATAAATAGGGATTATGTAAGTTTCATCGGTTATAGCTATAACCTAGTAAAGAACCAACTGCGGCACAAAGCAACTAAAACTTTAGATAATATAAGCATCGTTTTAAAAGTTACTAGTCTGGGATATATTTCAATACTGAGGCTCGTCTATTACTATTCCCACCAAGAAAGATCTATATAATTTTTCTGTTTGTAATTTCACAGAAATGAAACAGTTCGAAGTAACGAACTGTAGTAAGGAGCGACCCAGCTCAATAGTAACCGAAATTCTAAAGAAAAAAATTTTTGATACCAATAGTTACATCAAAATAATTGAATTTTATTGTTTATTTTAAATATATAAGTTTGATCAAACTTATTCTTGCCCATCAAAGGTTAAGAGCTTGAAAAAATTTGCCTTATTTTAGAAAATAAGGAGAAACACCCCCTAAAAGTCATAAAATCTTAATAGGAAACCTAGTTTCCACTCTCTTTTTTACCTCATTGCACTGATTTCAGTAGGGACTCGTTTTGCTAATTCTCAGTCATAACCCTTCTTTTTTGTACTCTTTTTCAAAACAACCGCTGTAACCCAGATTCACCAATCTCTGAAGTCGCTCTTTAAATTAAAAATTTCAATTAATTGAGTTTCAATCAAAATTTCAATCAATTAATTTCAATCAATTAATTCAATTAATGAAAATTTAATTAATTAATTGATTTCACATAAGCCCCTTCCCACGCTAAGTTTTTTTCCTTCGTATCATTGATTAAGTGTTCCTGATTCATCTATTGTCTTTTTCAAATATTGATTATTATCTAAATAAAACTAGGGTATTTCAAAATTGGGTTCCTTAGGATCATAGTCCTTATTAATCTCACTCAAAAATTCATCCTCTATCCCAGATTGTATTGTATCAGATTAACGACGCTTCTTGACTACTAAGGTCCCTGTGTCGGCCCTGCAGTGCATTCCTGCAGCATGATTCGATCTCTGGGTCCCGTATTACCAAGCTGAGGTCAAAACCACTGCGCCACCACAGGAAAAGACATTAGCAATGAAATTTGAATCATTCTGGGGTAAAATACCTTGACTTGAGTGAGCTTGATTGCTTACTTGTAAACATAATGCGTTGCTTAAATATTTATCCAGTCGTTTTAATTCTATGCTTAAACTTAAGTAATTTTTATGTAATTTATCAGTTTTCATATTGGTATTTTTATCTTCTGCTTCAGCGATTGGAGCACCCAACTTTTCAGCATTGTCACAAAATCCAGGTTACTCTAAGGAGAGTTCTTGAATTATATTTCTTTGTATTTCTCTACTTTTCACTATGCTTGCAAATAATTCATTTAACTATATAAGATCCATTTATAGACTGAAAGTTTGTATTGAACAACTTTCCAGAGGACTTTTTACGTAAAAACACGAATTATGACTTCACCAGTTTTTTCTGACAGTTCATAGGCTATGGAAGTTGTATGTTTCACTGCAGCTATTTGAAACACTTCTGTTGTATAATTTGGTTGGTAACCTTTATCAAAAACTCCCTTACTTTTATTAATTCTAGCCAAAGCACCAACATTAGATTTGGTTATGGATGGTTTTTTAGCTTCGACATCAGGAAGTAAATTAGTGTAGACCTTCTTTTCATTTCCTTTTTTACTCGCTTCTATTGGTTTCATTTTTATTGATCGATGATAAGAATTGTTATAATTATCAACGAAAGAGGGTAATCCTAGTCTATCCAGCGTCTGCTGTAGTAATAAGTAAATAATTTCCATATTTTCTCTTGAATTGTTCTACTAAACTGGTCAACAATTTTAGCTTTCAATTCATTTTTAGATGATAAACAATGAATTTCATGACTCGTAAAAAATACACGAACGTTTTTCAAAACAAATTCTTTACCTTTATATGTTTTTAATTTTTTAGGGTTTCTATTTTTAAATAAACCCATAAAAGTATTAATAATTTCCTTGCCTCTTTTATCTTTTAAAGGAATATACCGAGCGTATTTACTACAACAACCTATGACTGTAAGAACATAACTACAATTATTATTTTCACTTTTATGCTGCTTTATATCAACCAAATCTACTTGCCCCTGGTCATCGATACAATGAATGTAAATGCGTCTTCTTTTAAATGTACGATAAGCTGGATGGTGTAAAGAATTGATATTTTGATTTTGCAACAC